>NC_058132.1:596232730-596261436 GCF_016433145.1 Gracilinanus agilis | reverse complement strand
GGGGGGTGAAGGGGAAAGTAGGAGCATGAATCATGTAACCATGTTAAAATGATTATTAATAAATGTTTTAAAAAAATGTAATGGATGAGACTTCAGAAGTGATTTTCACTATTGTAGTCCTTCCCTCCACATTGCAATGGATGGGACATATAAAGACATGCCTTTTAAGGCTGTTACAGTCTCATACCAGAAGAGGGAGGTTTTCCAAGGGGCTTGGTTATCCTGTGATGGGTTATAATCTCATCCAAGAGGTGGGAAGGTTTTCCCAGGGGGTTTTGTAACTACTAGACAAGTTTTTTATATTCCTAACTCTTCAGCTTACTCTACCCTTCCACCAGAATGATCTAGATTCTTGGTGACATTTTAGACTCAAAAGGTTTTCATGGAAGTACAAAGGTTTGTGTTTTTTCTGGGCTCCTCTGCCACATTTTGGAATGATGGCACTAATAGACTTTGTTAAAAATATCCCAGCCAAGGTTGAAAGATTGGCTAGATCTGGAAAACTTGTGACAAGTATCCATGAGTTTCAGTGGCTATAGAGACTCATGTGAATCTTATATGATAGCAGGTTTGTTTGCTATTGTCATTAAATGGGATTTTGTGATTTGGGGGATTTTTGGTACTTCTTTCACTGTGTATTACCTGTTATACTACTGTTTTATAAAGCTATTACAAGGTAAAAAAAATTATGTACCCTCACACTGTAGATCATGGCTAAATTTAAAAAGGAAATAGATCTCATTTTTGAGTGAGAAACCTTTGTATTGTGCCTCTCCTTGGGCAAACACAGTGTGTCACTGATTGTGAACTATATACTTTTGATTTTTTTTAATTTTATTAGTTTTTTCTTTGTACAATAGAGTATGAGTTTTCTTTTTTCTCTCATTTTTGTACTTGAAGCACAAGTTACCAATATTAATGTTTTTTTTATTTTGTACTAATATAAGTTTATAATATCCATATGCCCTAATATAAATGCATACCCAAAAGCCTTAGACTATGGAAACTTGCCATTGATTGTTAAATATTATGGGACTTTTATTTATGATTGTGTCTGATTCCAGAAGAAGGGATCACAAAAGGGCCATTATACAGCACAATGTCAAGGATACCAACCAATCCCTTTGGGATTGAAGAGAATCTGCATCAAGACAGAGGACTTGTTTTGGGGTTTGAGGAAGTGGCTGTTTGACCAAGCCAGACACAGGATTTACCCATGCCAGTTTCAGACAAAGTACTTCAACTTAGCTATAATTCTGCCTCCCCTATCCATGAGAGTGAAGGTAAAAATCAGACCAGGGAAAATTTCCCATTTACTACAAAAATCTAGTCCCTTTTCTGTCTTTTATAAGTGTGGCAATTTTCTGTAGTCCTGGCTGCTGATGGGGTAAGTGCATATTGCTGCAAAGGTCCTAAAGACTTGTGGGACATAAATCACTTTATTAGGACCTGTTATGGGTTTATTTTTGCTTACTCAGAATTTTTATATACTATTTAATTTTGTTTTTTTTCTTTTTTTCTATATGGTTTTCTTTATGTTTTTTACTTCCTTTTAAAATTGATTCACATACCTCATAACTCAGCCATGTATCTCAGGGTGATCCGTGTGTTTGTCAACACCCTCCTCAGGGGGATTGTATAATTGTCATAAAATTCTAGTTTTATAAAAATTTTTCTTGTTCGAGAGTAATTTTAGGATAAGAAACATGCTACCTCCCCGAATCAAGAAAGTGAATTGTTTGGAGAAGGCACCATGGAGATGCCTGCAGAAACCATACACTGCACCAAAAGATCCAGAATGAACTTTGGGATGTAGTGAAATTGAACCGTGAGGGGTTGAATGCATTTATTTTGAATGTAAGCTCTTATGCCAGAGGGGACTATCCCCTAATTGGCTTTTTGTCAATGCACCTAGCAATCATTGGTTTTGTTCTCTTTCTCTTTTATTTCCCTCTTATTCCTAAATTATCATAATTTCCCCTTAGAAAGTACAATATTGTATGTAGCTCTAGTTGAAGATCTTTAGAGATGTAAGTGGGTTATGTGTCTTCATTCCATGGGGAATTATCTTGAGTAGATAGGAGAGTAGGTGAGGGCTTCAGCCTAGCAGAAGATACTGCCCTCTAAGGCAGAGAGATGTAGGATTTTCTAGAAAAATTCAGTTAGGATTGGGATCTGGGGTACAGTTACAAGCTATTGTAAGATTACTTTCACTTTCCTCCTTCCTATTTCCTATCCATATTTCTAATAATAAACTAAGTGTTTTGAGTTTAATAAACTACACTGGCTCAAACTCCTGCCCCAAAAATTTAACCCTTCACACATGTAATAACAAATTTCTACATAAGTTTTCTGAAGTTTTACAATCAATTTTGTATAACACAGTTCCTTACCACACAATAGTATTCTATCGCCAACATATACTAGAATTTGTTCAGTCATTCCACAATTGATGAATATTCTTTCAATTTCCAATTCTTTGCTATCATAAAAAGAGCAGGTATAAATATTTTATCTCTTTGGGATATAGACCTACAAGTAGTATTGCTGAATCAGTGGGTACTTACAGTTTTTTAATCCTTTGTATATAATTCCAAGTAGCTTCTAGAATGACTAAATCACTTCACAACTCCATCCATCATGTCCCTATTTTGTCACATTCCCTCCAACATTTATCACTTTCCTTTACTATCATATTGGCCAATCTGATAGCATTTCTCGAATCAAGAGGGATTTAGAACCTTTTTTCATATGATAGTTTTGATTTTTTGATCTGAAAACTGCTTATTCATATCCTTTGGACGGTTGTCAATTGGAAAATGACCTATATTCTTATAAATTTGATTTAGTTCTTTATATATTTGAGAAATAAGACTTTTTATCAGTGAAATTTGTTATAAAAAATTTCCCTCAGTTGGTTGTCTCCCTTCTAATCATGATTATATATTCTACATATAGTCAAAATTATTCATTTTACATCTTGTAATGTTCTCTGACTCTTGTTTGGTCATAAATTCTACACTTTTCCATAGATTTGACAGGTAAACTATTCTATGTTCCCCTAATTTACTTATAATAACACCTTTTATGTCCAAATCATATACCCATTTTGACCTTATCTTGGTATAGGGTGTAAGATATTGATCTATACCTAATTTTTGCCATACTGCTTTCTAATTTTCCCATCAGTTTTTGTCAAATAGTGAATTCTTGCCCCAAAAGCTGGGATTTTTGAGTTTATCAAACACTTGATTGCTGAGGTCTTTTACCCCTAGTCTATTCCACTGATCTACCACTCTATTTCTTAGCCAGTATCAGATTGTTTTGATGATTACTGCTTTATAGTACAGTTTAATATCTGGCACTGCTAAGCCACCATTCTTCACATTTTTTTAAATTAATTCTCTTGATACTTTTGATCTTTTAATTTTCCAGATGAATTTCATTCTTATTTTTTCTAGTTCTATAAACTAGTCTTTTGGTAGTTTGATATGACACTGTAAGATTGTCATTTTTATTACATTAGCTCAGCCTACACATGAACAATTAATGTTTTTCCAATTGTTTAGGATCTACCTTTGTGTGAAAAATGTTTTGTAATTATGTTCATATAATTCCTATGTTTATCTCAGCAAAATAGATTCCCAACTATTTTATATTGTCTAGAGTGATTCTAAATGGAATTTCTCTAACTCTTGCTGCTGGGACTGTGCTGGAAATGTTCCAATATTTTTATTCCATTATGAAAATGCTATCATATCTACTTCATTCTTACTTGTCATGTATATCTCACCTAAAGCTATAATTTTTAGTGTCTACTACAGTACTAGATACTTAACTTAATAAGCACTAGATGATGAGTGAAAGGTAAGATTATCATTTTTTAATGCAGACATTCTCACTCAAATTTAAGACAACATATAAATGTGTGGTTGCTTACAATGAGCTGTTGATACACAAAAAATATCCTAAAAAAGAATATACACACAGAGAAAATCTCAAATCACATACTCAAAAAAATGTAGGAGAAAAAACAACCCAAAATAGACCACTAAAGAATATATTTTAAAATTAAGCAGGCATATACAACTTAATATGGTTGAAGAAAATATATAGAAATTTAAAGTCTTCTAAGGAGTCCTTCATTTTTAACAACTAAACTACAAGGAGATATTAAATACTAGTCATAATCAATCAATATGCATTTAATAAATGCCTATTATGTGCAAGACATTGTTCTGAGCAAATATGAACATCTCAGAAGAAATTCATAAAACTATCGAGCTGTAGAGCATTAAATTCTGTTGAATATGACAAAAGCAAAATAATTTCAAAAGTAAGATTAATGCAAGGGTAGCTGGGTAGCTCAGTGGAGTGAGAGTCAGGCCTAGAGACAGGAGGTCCTAGGTTCAAACCCGGCCTCAGCCACTTCCCAGCTGTGTGACCTTGGGCAAGTCACTTGACCCCCATTGCCCACCCTTACCACTCTTCCACCTATGAGACAATACACCGAAGTACAAGGGTTTAAAAAAAAAAAAAAGTAAGATTAATGCAAATTATCTCCCTTAACAGACTTGGTATTGCAACACTATTTTAAGTTATATGGCCTGATATACTGTTCATTATGTAAAGAGAGAAAAGAACTAGATTTAAGTCCCAGTTCTTCCACTTGCCACCTGCATTTGACCTAAGGCAACTCAACCTCTAAGACCTATTTATTCAGCTGTAAAATGAGGAAATTGGGATGACATTACCTCTGAGATCCCTTTAAGCTCTAAATCTACAAAATTATGCACCTGTGAAATAGAAATTACTCTTGGTATGAAACAGTTGTGATTTAGGTGTGGTCAAGTCAACAAGCATTTATTAAGCTCCCACTATATATACACCAGTCACTGGTAAGTTCCAAATTATTTTCCAAAGTGGTTGGACAAAATCACAGCTCTACCAACAGTGCATTAGGATGTCTATCTTCCCCCATCCCTAATAGCAATTGTCATTCTGCCCCCAAACCCGATTTCTGTCATCTTATGGACTGTTTTGAGGAACCTCTGTATATCTTTAATTTGTATTTCTCTTTTAGTGATTTCAGACATTTTCTCTGTATTTGTTACTACCTTGGATTTCTTCCTTGAGAATGATCACATCTCTTGGGACGGCTCTTGTACTTAAAACATATATATTTGAATCAGATTCCTTATATAGTCCATAGCTGGGATTGTGGGTTTTATCAAACAGTATAATACTATGGCTGTATGTCTCCATAAATTACATTCACAATCTAGTTCAATGACTGACTTTTCTACTCTTTAACCAATATCAAATTGTTTTGACAATTACAGTTTTACAATAAATTTGAGATCTGATACAGTTAGAACACTTTTTTCCACTTTTCCCCCCAACTATTTCCTTTGATATTCTAGATGTTTTGTTCCTACAAATGAATATTATCTTTTCTAGATCCATAATATAATCTTTTGGTGGTCTGACTGACATGGCACTGAATAAGTAAATTAAGTTACTTCATTTAAAATTTTTGGCATGGACAAGCAATAACAAACTAATGTCTCACCAATTATTCAGTCTCATCTTTATTTCTGTGACAAAGTGTTTCATAGTTGTAGCAATATAGTTTACATGTGTATTTTTACATAGGTAGCCTCTTGAATATTTTATATATTCTATAGTTAATTTGAATGGAATTTCTCTCTCTCTCCTTGATAGATGTTATTAATAAATAAAAAGTCTAGTAATGTGTATGTGTTTGTTTTCTATACTGTTATTTTGTTAAAGTTCTAAACTATTCTAATTAATTTTAATTTATTCTCTAAGACTCAAATTAGGCCATCATATTATCTTCATAAAATGATAATTTTGTTTTCTCTTTGCCTCTGCTTATTCTCTCTATTTCTTATTCTCATCTTATTGCTATTATTAGCCTTTCTATCACTATAGCAAATAATAGTGGTGAGAAAGAATGTCATTATTTTACCACTAATCTTATCAGAAAGGCCTTTAGGTTTGTACACACCACATTAACTCTTTGTTTTAGTTTTAACCATATTAAGGAAAAGTATATTCATTCCTATGGGTTTTTTTTTTTAGCATTTTTAAAGTTTTATTTTGTCAGGATTTTTTCCTGTCTCTATTGATGTAATAATATTATTTTTATTACTTTATTATTAATATAACCTATTATGTTTATAGTTCTCTTGAACCAACCCTGTATTTCTGACATAAATCCAACCTGGCCATAATATATATCTTTCTGATATGATACTATGGGCTCTTTGATAATACTTTATTTTAAACTTTTGCCTCAACATTCATTAAGAATAATGGTCTATGCCAGTGGTTCCCAAACTTTTTTGGCCTACTGCCCCCTTTCCAGAAAAAATATTACTTAGCGCCCCCTGTCACATACTATCACCTCCCCCTTACAGTTATTCACCGCCCCCAAATGCACCTGTGGCCATCACTGCCCCCCTGGATCGCTGCAGTACCCACTGGGGGTGGTGGCGCCCACTTTGGGAATCACTGGTCTATGCAGTGATGGGCAAACTACAGCCTGCGGGCCAGATGCAGCCCCCTGAAATGTTCTATCCAGCCCCGTGACATTATTCCTAATCTGACAAATATAATGAGTAGGATACAATACAATGAAACTTTGAAAGAGTTGCCTTAGAAACAGACTGACAGATGAGCATTTCCTTTCTTTTGGCCCCCTCTTTAAAAAGTTTGCCCATCACTGGCTTAGGAAATTATCACATGGTAGTTAATGACTGTATGAAAGAAATTATTGAGGGGACTTTGATTATGAGGATGGAGTTGAGACTCTGGTGCCCCCTATGGTCAGCAAGAAAAGTCAGTAACTGAGGTAAGGGACAATAAGGCAGAAGGCAGGCTGGAAGCCCCCTGGGCAAAGGAGAAAGGGAGAATCAGTGGAAGGAGAAAAAGTTTGATAAACTGAGGAGAGATAGGATTTCTGCCTCTCAACTTCTATGTTGGTGCTGACTGGGGGGCCCACATGGCTGTTGTTGAACAGCAAGCTAAATGAGAAGCTAGATTACTTAATCTACCTCCACTCTCTTTCATCCTTCTCCCCTACTCCTTTCTGATTAAATAAAATCATTAAACCTATGTCCAGACATGACCATACTAACCTAGTGTTCGATAAACCCAAAGATTGAAGCTTGTAAGAGAAGAAATCACAGAAAAACTGCTGAGAAAACTGGAAAACAATATTGGTAGAAACTAGGCATAGACCAATATCTCATACCATACACCAAGATAAAGTCAAAATGGATAATTGATCTAGGAATAAAGGGAGATATCATAAACAAATTAGGGGAACTTGGAAAAGTTTACATCAGACATAACTAAAAGAAGAATTTTTGCCGAAACAACATATAGAGAATATTTTTAAATTAAATAGATAATTTTGATCACATTAAAAAGCTTCTTTTCAAACAAAATCAATGTAACCAAAATTAAAAGGGAAACAACAGATTGGGGGGAAAATTTTATGGCAAGTATCTTTGACCAAGACCTCATTCCTCAAATATATAGAGAACAGAGGCAAATTTATAAGAATATAAAGCATTCTCCAAATGACAAATGATCAAAAGTTATAAAGAGGGTAGTCTCAAATAAAGAAATTAAAATTATCTATAGTCATATTTAAAAATGCTCCAAATCACTACTAATTAGAAAAATGCTAATTAAAACAACTCTGAGTTACCATCTCACACCTATCAAATTAGCTAATATGCCCAAAAAGGAAAATGATAAATGTTGGAGGGGATGTGGGAAAACTGGGACATTGATGCACTGTTGGTAGAACTGTAAACTGATATGATGTCTTTCTTAGTTAGGTTTCTTGTATATGAGACTCATTCCATGATCTTCCCCATTATAATCCTCAGCAACACATATCTACATTATGGTCTCCTTGACTTTAGTCATTCTTCCCACTAATCCATTTTATATAATTTTATATAATTGCTATAAAATAATCTTCTTTAAATCCTGTTTGGCATATTCCATGCCCCCAGTATGAATACCTTAATCCACAATGTAGGTTTTACCACCCTCTACTCTAACATTCTCTCATTATTTCTCTACATTAAATCATCACTGGTCTACCTACCACGAACCAAAATATGTTGTGTACACTACAACATCCATGCTTCGATAAGTGTCCATGATGTCTAATCTAAAATCTAACTTTCCTTCCACTTCCAACTGAGTCTCAGTTTCTTTCTAAAGTTTTCCCCAATCTCACCAAATTATAGTGTTCTTTCTCTGAATTTACTCCTATAACACTTATCTTTAATACTCACATAGCACTTGGTATATCTGAACCACTATTATTTTCTTTTAACTATGTGTCCAGTTAAGTCAATTGTACAAAAAATTGATATTTTTGCCCAATTGATAAATGGGTAAAGGACATGAATAGTGCTATGGAATAAAAGGGAAGTATATGAAGGGCTGCTGATCAATAGGCTTGCATTTAGGGCTCTGGATTGCATCAACTGGGTCTCCAGGCAAGGAAGGCTATCTCTTAATACAGAGCAACTTATGTCAGCCAGAAATTGTGAGAAGCCTGGCTGAAGGTTTTATTCAGCCTCCTGCTGTTATTTCTAAGCACCCCTGAGGGAGGAGTAAAGAGCCCCTCCCTTTTGTAGAGCCACTCCCAATGTACAGGAAGTAAAAGCCAGTTCCCTTCCTGCCCAAGATGGATGCCTGGTTCAGCCCTCAAGAAATAAAGTTATTCCTTTCCTTCTTCAGTCTTTGCCCTAGTAGTGGGTACAATGATTCACCAGAAGCTCTTTGTATAAAGCCAAAGGGGTTTATTATTGCCAAGGGTAAGCTGAAGGAAAAGGGGGTTGAAGTATGGTAACTGCTGCTAGGGAGAAGCCCGTGCTGGGGAAAGGGTCACAGAAGAGGGGGTCAGACTGAGGCTCCCTCAGTTAGGGATAATTTCACTGCCCTGAGGTAATACGGTTTATCAGATCACTAGATAAGGGAATGGCTTGATTTAGTTTGTCCTGCTTGCCTATAGAAGCTAATTCCCTTGATCTCCACCCACCAAAATACCCTCCTTCCAGGGCCCAATGGGGAAATCCAGGGAATAGCGGGATATCAAGGGAGAGGTCAAGGGAAATCAGGCAAAGCCCAAAATGCCGCAAAAGCAAAAGGCCCCTCAGTTGGTCCTACAGGTATATTTATACTCCCAGGCTCCAATGGTTTTACCTAGAGGTCAGGGTCAACATTTTATTCCTTCCAACTGTCAGGGCTGCTACAGTTGGTTTGCAAAAGCAAGAGCTTTTGCTGCAACCCTGCATTACAATAGGCAGTTTTCTGATAAAGAAATCAAAACTATCAATAAGTACTTGAAAAACTGTTCTAGATCTCTCATAGAGAAATGCAAATCAAAACTTTGAGGTACCACCTTACACCTAGCAGATTGGCCAATATGACAGTAAAGAAAAATAATAAATGTTGGAAGGGATGTGGCAAAATTGGGACACTAATGCATTGCTGGTGGAGTTGTGAATTGATCCAACCATTCTGGAAGGCAATTTGGAACTATGCCCAAAGGGCTTTAAAAGACTGCCTGCCCTTTGATCCAGTCAAAAAACTGCTGGGTTTTTTCCCCAAAGAGATAAGGAAAAAGACTTGTAAAAAATATTCACATCTGTGCTCTTTATGGTGGCAAAAAAATGGAAAATTAGGGAGTGTCCATTAATTGGGGAATGACTGAACAAATTGTGATATCTGATGGTGATGGAATATTATTGTGCTGAAAGGAATGATGAACTGGAAGAATTCCATGTAAACTGGAATGACCTCCAGGAATTGATGCAGAGCAGAACCAGGAAAACATTGTACAGACTGATATATTATGGCATAATAGAATATAATAGCCTTTTCTACTAGCAGCAATGCAATGAACCAGGACAATCCAGAGGAACTGGTGAGAAAGAACGCTATCCACATTGAGAGAAAGAACTGTGGAAGCAGAAAGGCAGAAGAAAAATATATGATCGATCACATGGCTCAATGGGTATATGATTGGGGATGTTGACTTTGAATGATCACCCTATTGCAAATATTAATAATATAGAAATGGGTTTTGAACATATGTAAAAAAAACTGTGTCTAACTATTTTCCACAGGCAGATAGGAAAGTTTGCAAACATCTCTGCTTTGAGGGTAGGCATCAGAATCCAGATCACAAATAAGATGGAACATTAAGGTCCCACTCAGAGAGTCATGTGAGCTTCCAATATTTGCCTCATTCTGAAGATAAATTTTAGTAAGAATCTAAGGGCCTAACATGAATTGATATTATTCCAAATTCAGCATTAAAGTGGAGTATGTAAAGGTCACAACAAGACTATTTTTTAAGTTATTAGATTTTTTTCAGGAAGAAAAAAAATATTCAAGATAGCCTAACTTAATTAGCTATTAACAGAGGTATGGGAAAAGATGAGCTAATGAAATCAAATTTTGACAAAGATTACACACTTTATGCATAACAAAACTCAGACAAACCATATCTGTAGGTGTACAAAAAAAGGTGTACACTGACAAATACTCCAACAATAATTAAAACAATATAATAATAAATTGTTAGTGCACATATACTATAATAAAATCAGCTTTTCTTCTTAGAAAGGAATCTCTCCTGATAAAAATCTCTGAATCAGAATCTTTTCTTTAAATAGTGTATATATTAATAAAAGAGTAAAATGTAACCTTTTATTCTGTTAAATTTTCAGAAAAGGAAAAATCAAATCAATAAAAGCAAAATATCAATAAATAATAAAAAATTTAGATAACTAGATTTTACTTTAAAATTTAATAAATTCCCCAATCTCTTCCTATAAGTTAAATATAACAAAAAACAAGGAGATATATTCCCTGAATTCATGACAATATAGTAAAACCTTGCTAATTTGGGTCTAGATGATATGAAAGTGATAATGTGGTCAGTAAGTAGGCTGAAACTTATTTCTGACAGTTTTTTTTTTTAAACCCTTGTACTTCGGTGTATTGTCTCATAGGTGGAAGATTGGTAAGGGTGGTCTGACTGTTTTTTAAAAGATGGGATTTCTCATTGCTGAAGTACCACCTCACACCTATCAGATTGGCCAATACAGCAGTAAATGAAAGTGGTAAATGTTGTGAATGTGGCAAAATTGGAACACTTATGCATTGTTAGTGGAGTTGTGAATTGATCCAGCCATTCTGGAGGGCAATCTGGAACTATCCAACCATTCTGGAGGGCAATCTGGAATTATACTCAAAGGGCTATAAAATTGTGTAATACTACTACTGGGTCTATATACCCAGTAATACTACTACTGGGTCTATATACCCAAGAGACAATAAAAAAGGAGAAAGGACCTACTTGAACAAAAATATTTATAGCAGGCCTTTTTGTGGTGACAAAGAATTGGAAATTGAGAGGATGTCAGTTGGGGAATGGCTGAACAAATTGTGATATACATGATGGTGATGAAATACTACTGTGTTGCAAAAAATGGAACAAGATTTCAGAAAAAGCTGGAAAGATCTGCAGGAACTGATGCTGAGCAAAATATGCAGAACTGGGAGAACATTGTACACAATGACAGCAATATTAATTGATGATTATCTGTGAAGACTTGGCTACTGTCAGCAATGCACTGATCTGGGACAATCCTGAAAGACTTATGACAGGGAATGTTATCCACCTCCAGAGAAAGAACTGTTGGAGTCAACTTTCATATCAGTGTATTTATAATTTTATTTGGGGATTTTGGTTATGTATGAGTGTGCTCTTACAACAAAGACCAATATGGAAGTGTGTTTTGTCTGGTAATAAAAAATTTTTAAATAAGTGGAAAAAAAAAGAGCAAATTCATGGAATTTGAGAAAATGAGAAAATAATTATAAATAATACAAATGAGGGAAATGGCTGAAAAGAAAATAAAGTGAAATATATATCTCAAAGATAGGGGAAAAGGACCTACTTATACAAAATATTTTGTACTTGTGCTTGTACTTCTTGTAGTTGAAAAGAACTGGAAACTGAGGAGGTATCCATCAGCTGAAAAATGAATAAGTTGTGGGATAAGGTTGTAATTGAATACTATTATGCCATAAGATAAGATGAACAGTATGATTTTAGAAAAACCTGGAAAGACATATGAATTGATGCAAAGTGAAATGAGCAGAACCAGGACACTGAATACAGTAAAAGAAATATTGTACAATCATCAACTAAAAAGGACAAAACTATTAGTAGCAATGCAAGATTCCAAGGTAACCTCAAAGGACTCATGACAAAAAATGCTATCAGTAGCCAAAGAAGTAAATGTTGGTATCTGATTAAAGCATTTCATTTTTCACTTTATTTCCTTTGTGAACTTTTTCTTTTATGTGAGATATGTGTCTTCTTTCACAGTTTGAGAAATACAGAAATTAGTTTCTGGGGTAAAGAGAGAGGGCTGATTGAGTAAAATCTTACCTGGCAGTTTTCCTTCTTTTAGAGAATGTGTAGAAAATGGTACTCTTTGTAGCACAAAGTGTTGCAGTGTATCTTCTAAAATTTGAAGAAACATGGTATCTATTTCTCACTTCAGAAATAGAGTAAGAAGGGGATACAATCATATATGATAGATTTTTCAGTTCTTATTTACATCTTTCCATTTTTTTTTTGTTTTTTTTTAAACCTTTAGCTTCTGTGTATTGACTTATAGGTGGAAGAGTGGTAAGGGTAGGCAATGGGGGTCAAGTGACTTGCCCAGGGTCACACAGCTGGGAAGTGTCTGAGGCCGCATTTGAACCTAGGACCTCCAGTCTCTAGGCCTGACTCTCAATCCACTGAGCTACCCAGCTGCCCCTTCCATATATTTTTTATTTGGAAAGAGGGAGTTCTCTCTCTTCATTTCCTATTATTTAACTCTGGTAAGAAAAAGGACACAATGTAATAGAGAGAGCCAGCTTTAGTCAGGAAGACCTAGTTTCAAGTTCTACCTCTCACACAAACCAGCTGTGAGACAAAATCACTTTCTGGTTGAGTGTCTTAAGTAACCCTCCAAGACTATAGGGAGAGAGGGAGAGGTGAACCAAGATGGAGGGAAAGGTACGCAGACCCATCTGATCTCTACCACATTACCCTCCAAAAAACTATGATATGATGCTTCAGAATGAATTCTATGGCAGCATAACCCACAAAAAGACATGGTGAAGTAATTTTTCAGCCCAAAATAACTTAGAAGGCCAGGACAAAGGATCTAGTACACCAGGGTGGAAGTGAAACCCAAAGCAGCAGGCCAGGCAGGCCCATCTCAGCAACCGGCCCTGCACAGCTGAAGCAGTAGCCAAGGCTTCCAGAGCTCTCAGTCACATACGGTAACAGCCATTACAGGGGTCCCTTGGCCGGTTCTGGGTACAAGACTCTTGTTGCACTGGCTATATACGCAAATCCAGGAAGCACTCCTTGGGTGTGCTCTAGGGGAGACAGAACACTAGCAAATACCAGCATCTGTGACCACAGAAGGGCAGGAGATTCTGGTTACAGGTCCAAGATAGTTAAAGAATACTTAGGGTTACCCCAAGATCCAGAACACAGGCCTGGAGAGTATTAAACACACCTCTCTTTATATAGCATACCACCTTAGAAGAACTGAAAGCAGCTCAGATTCCCAGAGCCAGTCATAAAGGCAGCTGCATAAGGAACCTGAAGTTCTGTTCCAATTATAGACCCCAACTTTAACAGTTTTTTAAATTAAGACTAGAAAATGAGCAAACAACAAAAAATAAACTCAACATAAAAAGTTATTTTGGTGATAAGGAAGACCAAAACACAAACTCAGAAGAAGACAACAAAGTCAACATTGCTTCATCCAAAGCCTCTAAGAAAAATATGAATTGTTCTCAAGCCCAAAAAGAATAGAGGAACTAAAAAAAAAAGGATTTTAGAAATTGAATAAGAACAGTAGAAGAAAAATTAGGAAAAGAGAAGAAAGTGATACAGGAAAATAATGAAAACAGAATCAACAGCTTGGTAAAAGAGGCACAAAAAATACTGAAGAAATGAATACTTTATATTGTGCTGAAAAGAATGATGAACTGGAAAAATTCCATGTAAAATGGAAAGACCTCCAGGAATTGATGCAGAGCAAAAGAAGAACCAGGAGAACATTGTACACAGAAACTGATGCATTATGACACAAGAGAATGTAACAGACTTTTCTACTAGCAGCAATGCAATGACCCAGGACAATCCAGAGCAGTGGTTCCCAAACTTTTTTGGCCTACTGCCCCCTTTCCAGTAAAAATATTACTTAGCACCCCATGTTCCCATACTATCACCGCCCCCTTACAGTTATTCACCACCCCCAAATGCACCTGTGGCCATCACCACCCCCCTGGATTGCTACGGCCCACTTTGGGAATCACTGATCCAGAGGAATTTAGGAGAAAGAATGCTATCCACATCCAGAGAAAGATCTGTGGGAGTAGAAATACAGAAGAAAAACATGATAGATCAATGGTTTGGTGGGTATATGATTGGGGTATATGATTAAATAAAATTTTAAATTAAATTAAAAAAAAAAGAAATTAATACTGTGTAATTAGAATTTTGAACTACATCTCCCAGAATCCCTTTCCCTTTCCATTCCCACGTTGGGTTCTTATGTTTGTATAGATAAAAGGTGTGTGACTCTCCTCTCTCTTTCTCTCTCTCTCTCTCTCTCTCTCTCTCTCTCTACTCCTGCTTTTCCCAAGTCTGGGCAGATTGCTCTTTTCTAAGGCTATCACTTTCCTCTACTTCAAGTTATTGTTAATAAATCTTATAAAAATATAATACTTAGAGCACTGAATATTAATTTTTAATCTTATAATACTTTTTAAAAAACAGAATAAGACAACTGGTAAAAGAGGTACAAAAATCTAATGAAGAAAAGAACTTCATAAAAAGCAGGACTGGAGGAGGAGGAAAGTGGGGAGGGAGACAATATGAATCATATAACTTTGGAAAACTTATGTGTAAGTTTGTTATTGGAATAAAATAAAGTTTAAAAAATAATAATAAAAAGAAACAAAAATAATTAAAAAAAAAAACAGAATTGGCCAAATGGAAAAATATATACAAAAATGCACTGAAAAGAATAACTTTTTAAGGCAGAGTTGGCTCTATGGAAAAAGAGACACAAGATTCACTAAGGAAAAGAATTCTATGTAAAGTTGAATTGGCCAAATAGAAAAGGAGGTACAAAAGCAAACTCAAGAAAATCATGCCATAAAAATCAGAATTGGACAAGTGGAAGCTAATGACTCCATGAGACAGTTTAATCAGTCAAATATTAAATGGCAAAAACATATGAACAGTTAATTTTCAGATGAAGAAATTAAAACCATATATAAGGATATGAAAAAATGCTCTCTTGATCACTACTGACTGGAAAAATGCAAACTAAAACAACTCTTGAGATATCAGACTGGCTAAAATGGCAAAATGACAAATATTGGAGGATATGAAAAAATGGGGACACTAATGCATGTTGGAGTTGTAAACTGATCTGATCATTTTGGAGAGCAATTTGGAATTACACCCATAGAGTTACAAAACAGTGTACCTAGCAGTCCTATTGTTGGATCTGTTTTCCAAGGAGATCATGTGTTCAGAAATATTTATAGCAGCTCTCTTTGTGGTGGCAAAATAATTAGAAACTGAGGGAATGGGAAAATTGGAAAACAATATGGGAGAGAGTAGGTTTAGATCAACATCTCACACCCTACACCAAGATAAATTCAGAATGAGTAAAAGACTTGAATATAAAGAAAGAAACTGTAAGTAAATTAAGTGAACACAGAATAGTATACTTGTCAGATCTCTGGGAAAGGAAAGATTTTAAAATATATACAAAAGCAAGCTTTAAAAAGCAAGCAAGAGGTAGAGAAAATTACAAAATGTAAAATAAATAATTTTGATTATATTAAATTAAAAAGGTTTTGTACCAAAAAAAAATGAACAAACAATGCAACTAAAATCAGAAGGGAAACAACAAACTGGGAAAAAATCTTTATAACAAAAAATTCTGACAGAGGTCTAATTACTCAAATATACAAGGAGCTAAATCAATTTTATAAAAAATCAAGCCATTCCCCAATTGATAAATGGGCAAGGGACATGAATAGGCAATTTTCAGATAAAGAAATCAAAACTACCAATAAGCACATGAGAAAGTGTTCTAAATCTCTATTAGAGAAATGCAAATCAAAACAATTCTGAGGTATCACCTCACACCTAGCAGATTGGCTAAAATGATAGCAGGGGAGAGTAATGAATGTTGGGAGGGGATGTTGCAAAACTGGGACATTAATGCACTGTTGGTGGAGTTGTGAACTGATCCAACCATTCTGGATGGCAATTTGGAATTATGCCCAAAGAGCGATAAAAGAATACCTGCCCTTTGATCCAGCCATACCATTGCTGGGTTTGTACCCCAAAGAGACTTGTATGAAAATATTTATAGCTGCACTCTTTGTGATGGCAAAAAACTAGAAAGCCCTTCAATTGGGGAATGGCTGAACAAATTGTGGTTTATGTTGGTGATGGAATACTATTGTGCTCAAAGGAATAATAAACTGGAGGAATTCCATGTGAACTGGAAAGACCTCCAGGAATTGAGGAAAGAATGAAAGGAGAAGAGCCAGAAGAATGTTGTACACAGAGACTGATACACTGTGGTAAAATCGAATGTAATGGACTTCTGTACTAGCAGCAATGCAATGACCCAGGACAATTCTGAGGGATTTATGGAAAAGAACACTATCCACATTCAGAGGAAGAACTACAGTAGAGGAAACACAGAAGAAAAACAACTGCTTGAACACTTGAGTTGATGAGGACATGATTGAGAATGTAGACCTGAAAGGACCACACCAATGCAACTATCAATAATATGTAAATAAGCCTTGATTGATGACCCATGTTAAAACCAGTGAAAATGCAAGTTAGCTTTGGGGGGTGGGGGGGAGTTTGAGGAGGTGAAGGGGAAAGTAAAAACATGAATAATGTAACCATGGAAAATTTTTCTAAAAATACAAAAATTAATTAAAAAAAATTGAGGAATGGCTAAACAAGTTGTGGTAAATGATTATGATGGAATACTACTGTGTCATAAGAAATGCTGGAAGAATAAACTGTGAAAGTTACCTCCAGAAAGTGAACAGAAAAGTGAAACATGAAAGACTTTATTTTTATGCACATGTTTGTTTTTTTTTTAAACCCTTGTACTTCAGTGTATTGTCTCATAGGTGGAAGATTGGTAAGGATGGGCAATGGGGGTCAAGTGACCTGCCCAGGGTCACACAGCTGGGAAGTGGCTGAGGCCAGGTTTGAACCTAGGACCTCCTGTCTCTAGGCCTGACTCTCACTCCGCTGAGCTACCCAGCTGCCCCCCACATGTTTTTCTTCCTAATGATATCTGCTGTGATGTGGGGAGGAGCTGAGACACTTGTAGATGGGTTTATTATGTAGATGTGAAGAAAAGTAAGCTAAACATATAGAAGATTTGTGATTTCATTTGTGTGTTATATTTTTTTGCTTTGTAAATGGAAGTGTTTATTTTGATTGTTTTGTAAAATTTGAAATAAAAAAGATTGCAAACAAAAGAAAGAAAACAAAATGGATGGATTCTAGCACAGTCTTGCAAAAATTTATTAGGAACTTTAATATCTTGCACATTCATTGACTCTGTGACTAGCTAACTCTTAAAATTTACTAAAAAGCACTTTAGACTATCACATTTACCTAAAAGCTATCAGCAGTCTATACTACAAAAATATTTCTAACTTACATTTGAGTTTTACAAAGCACTGCAGAAAACCACAGGAACCAAGAAAGAGGGAAAAGGCATTATACTAGATAATTTATTCTAGGAGAAAATAATCAGATAAGCACTGGAAGGCACTAAAATTATTATATCTCCATAAACTATTCTAAAAATTATTAGAACTATAAGGAATCTTAAGGGGTAACTTAGTCTAATGCCCTTATTTTATGGACAAAGAAACTGATGTCAAGAGAGATCAAATTATTTCCCCAAAATAACCTGTTATGCGACCTTTAAGAATATTAAAGTAACCAATTCTATGATATTAAAGATACTTCAATAGAGATGTCACCAAAAGCTTAGGTGATAAGAAACAAAAGGTATCAATAATAAGATAATTTTTTTAAATGGATGAGAAAGACTTTTTTTTTCTTTTGAAAAATTCAATAAAATTATAAAAACAGCTTTCAATCAAATAAATTTTAAAATACAATTTGGGTTTCAAAAAGTCTTTATTTTTTTAAAATTCAATAAATTACTTTTGAATTCAAGAATGTGAAAAAATTATACATTATAAAAGTAATTTTTTAAAGTACTTTAAACAAAATCCACATAAAATATAAAACATTTATCATAGAATGGGCACTTATATATAGCTGACTAAAATTTTTAAATGGCCCTACACAGACAACAATTTCACATTACAAAATATCAATTTGAGACATTAAAACCATAGAATCATATAATCTCAGAGCTGAGAAAAAATTTAAGGATTACCTAATCCAGTGATCTCCAAAACAATTTGGCCAGTTAGGAGTTTGAAATACACTAAAGCAAATAGAGAATATGAAATAAGATAGAATTAAGGATTGACAATATAAGAATGAAAAATGATAAAGGCTGGTATAAATATATAAATTAGTATTTTAATTAAAGCCATCTTGATAGATAAAATCATTAGACCACGCGCTTGTAAGCATTCAAAACTGCCGCCTCCATACTGCCTCCTAGCCAAGCCCTCCTCGCCAAAGAAGAGCACTTACTGGCAAAAAAGAGCCACTCCCTCCTAACCCACGAGATTTAAGCGATCCCCTGCGTCAAGACGTCGGAAACGGAAACCAGTTGGACCATGTTGGATCACGGGAAATGTAGTTTTGATACATTTCCCTTGTCCATAGAAATATATACATTTTTAGATGGTTTTTTCCAATTTCCTTTTTACAACAAAGGGTCTATTACACAAACATACCTACTTTTCTATACAAACACACTGACCCATACAGACTTATAAAGACACATAAAAACAAAAAGAGAGACTTTGCAATGCTTGAAATGGTTCTTCCAAGGTCCTTTGTCTTTATTTTGTGCCTATCTCCATTCCATCAGGAAAGCCTCAGACCATAAAAGTCAGGCTTAACTTCTATTTCCCTTCTACATGATGGTTCTATGAAAATAGTTAGATTTTGAATCAAGAGGATCTGGGCTTGAATACCTGCTCTCATACTTACTGCCTATATGAGCAGATCCCTTCACATGTTTGGATCTCAGTTTACTTCTCTGTAAAATAAGGAGGATGGGTTAGATGACATCTCTAAAATTCCTTCTAGCTCTAAACCAATGATCTTCTGTCCAAATTTTGGGAAACACTGGGGAACTAAATACCATTCAGAGAACAATAATCTAATCTAGCATTTTCATTTCATAGAAACAGATCAAAAAATTAAATGACTTTCCCAAGGTTATACAGATACTTTTGAGGCAAAACCATAACTCTCCTTACTTCCCAGTCCATTGTTTCTCCATACAACCAATTTGCCTACATTACAGATGAGATAACCAGGACAAGAAAGTAATTTCTATTATAATGTCTGAATTAAGAATAGAACCTAGAATAGCAATTATCAATATTCCCCCCACCCAATCCCCAGAAACACACACACTCCCATATCTCTCTTTTTCCCCACTGCTATTCAACAAGTATTTATGGGTGGTATTGTGGATAAAGCACTAAGTTGGAGTCAAGGAGACCTGAGTTCAGGATCTAGCCTCAGATATTAACTGGCTGAGGAACCTGGGTAAGTCATTTAACCTCTGTTTCTTCAACTGAACTGTAAAAATAGGGATAATAATAGCAGGTTGTTATAAAGATCAAACGAAATACCGGTAAAGTGCTTAATACAATGCCTAGCAAATAGTAAGTACTTCATAAATGCTTGGCTCTTTCCTCCCTAATATGTCAATAAGCACTATGCTAAGTAGCAGAGGATAAATACAAAAGACAAGTTAAGATCTGGTTCCTACATTCTGTGTGAATGGAATTAGCTCACCCTCATTCGTTAGTGTAGACTCTAGCCACCAGGAATAATGTCACCCCACCCAACTTAGAATTAAGTAGGGAGGAGGAGGTCTGTTACCCACACATGACAATAAGTAACAAATCAAAAACAAGAGACTGCCCTTTGGGCAGTCCAAAACGGTGTTGAGGCTGCCATTTGTCCACTTGAAATTGGAGGTGGATGCAGGAAGTGACGAAAGATGCTATCTTTTAAATGTGATGGTAACTTCCTGTGGAGAGAGGTTGGCGCCTTGAACTTGGTCTAGAAGATTCTCTAGAGAGACCTCAGACTGCTTCCCTCTGAATTGTCACCTGGGTAAATTAGGCTGACTTCCTTTCTCCTCCCTTGGCATTTTTGGAGGCTCTACCCTCAAGGAGGCCTCTCTTGCCTCTCTTATTGGAGGAGGCCCTGTGGCTAGAAGCCTTGTTTAATTCACCTCTGTGCCCCTCTGCTGGGGCCTCTGAATTCCTACCTGGTTCGGGCCTTGAGTCCGGGCCAAAGTTTCTCTCTCTCAACTTCCCTATCTTCAACCTTCCTAATTGTAAATAAACCACCATAAAAGTCATCCTGACTTGGGTCTATTTTATTTTGAAATTAATCGAGTTAATAGATTTCTGGCAACCAAACCTTAAATATCTAGTCTCCCCTCTTATAGTTCTGAGTTTATATACTAGAAGAAAATACACAAACAAAACAGAGATATAAATGTGCAAAGCTGTTCATTACTAATATGTGGAACAATTAAGTAACAAAAGGATTTTCATTATGTACATTAGAATTTACAAAATAAAGGCCAGTATTTACTATGTTAAGTACTACCAACTTCATTATAGGTTATAACTTGTTTTAGGTCCAAAAAAAAAAAAAAAGACAAATTCTCTCCACATTTCACCCCTTTCCCCTCAGTAACTCTCCACCTCCACCACCACAACACCACAAACCTAAGCACCCACATGCCAACTTTCATTAATACAAAAAAGCCAATAGAAATTTACAATTTTCAGTTCTATCTTGGTCCAGTGCCAATTCAAAGGGCACAAATCACTACCCAACATGTCTCCTACCTGAAGTGCCTGCCCAAAATGATAGACCCAAACCATGAGCCTCCCTAAGTCTAAATAAAAAGTAATCAAACAATTTAGTTCCAAATTTCCAGTCACTCAACTAGGAGTACCAACTGGGGTTGAATAAAATCTGGGACTATTAACCTGGGCTCCATGACTATAAATATAATGGGTTTCCTTAGTAATTCTCTGTATTTCTTTTATGCATCTACAAACACTAAGGAGCACTCTAGAGGATTTAGCAGATTATCAAAAAGATCCATGGCACACACAAAAGTTAAGAACTCCTGGACTAGATGACTTCTGAAATCCCTTACAAATTTATGACCCTATCACCCTTTAAAAAAATACTCTAAAGTCATATCTTGATTTAGATGTGTTCCTAAAGCTTGATGTAAAAACCAAAATCTAGAGAACATAATTGTTTTAAATTCATTATTGAATCTGGCTATTAAGTGAAACTGTGAATCCTTTTGCTAAAATGAGGGATTTTGTACAATACAAATATCAAATTCTAATTTGTTTCATAATTTCAAAGTTTTCAAATTAATTCAACAAATATGTATTAAGTGGCCATTGTGTACAAAGTACTATGCTAGGTGCTGGGAAAGTTTAGTCAGGGTCCTTGCTCTGACAGAATTGAGTAGTCCAGTTAAAGAGACAAAAGGTATAGAAATAATCCTAACACAAAATAATCCATGATAAATGCCATTCACTCATGAGATTTTTTTTCTATTTTCTAGGGCAGTTATCACCATTCTCCCTTGGACCTCACCTAGAACACACTGTATTTATGTTTATCAAATGCACTTGAATTGGGTTTAAAAGGATAGAGAAAAATTAAACAAGTGACAAAGATGAAGGAAGAAACAGAAAAAGCAAAGACAAGATGATGGGAAAGTACATGAATTTGGAGGGTAAAGGAAATAGTTCAGTTTACCTACAGCAGAGTATATATAGGGGAATAGTATGAGATAAGTCTGGGAAAGTAAAGTGGTCCCAGATTGCAGAGGGCCTTAAGCAAAAGAGTTTTAACCAGATTTGGACACTAGAAAGCCACTGAAGATTTTTGAGCTGATCAGATCTATATGTAAAAGAAAATTAAGTCAGTCAATCAACAAGCAATTACTAAGCACCTACTATGTGCCAGGTTGTTCTAGTTCCTGAGGCTCCAAAGAACAAAATTAAATAGTCCCTGCTGTGCCCACAAAGAGGTAACATTCTAAAGCAGTGATTCCCAAAGTGGGCGCCACTACCCCCTGGTGGGTGCTACAGCAATCCAGGGAGACAGTGATGGCCACAGGTGCATTTGGGGGTGGTGAATAACTGTAAGGGGGCGGTGATAGTATGTGACAGGGGGCACAAAGTAATATTTTTTCTGGAAAGGGGGCAGTAGGCCAAAAAAGTTTGGGAACCACTGTTCTAAAGGGTAAACAACATGGACATAAGAGTACATGTACAATAAGTAGAAAGTAATTTGCAAAAGTTGGGGAAGGAATGGAAAGGGACCTCATGCAGGGAGACAACTAGAAAGTTATTGCAATAGATTAGGTGATCACTGATGAACTGAGGTAGCAGTACTGTGAGCAGAGAAAAGAAATATGCTAGAGATGTTGGCAGAGAAAGCATCAATAAAACTTGCCAACTGACAAGTGGAGTGAGTGAGGAATGAGAAGCACAAGATGATTCCAAGTCTGTGAAAGGAAGTGACTAGAAAGATAGTGAGTAGTGTCCTGACAGAAAAAGGGAACTAAGAATGGGTTTGAGTGACGGAAAAATAGAGAGTTCTGTTTTGTTCCTGTTGTGTTTGAAATATCTATAGGCCATTCAGTTCAAAATGCCCAATAAGTAGTTAGTGATACAATGGGGGATATACAGATCTAGGAGTCAAATAAAAGGAGACAGTATTGCATAAAATTTGAAGAGGAGAAAATGGAAGTAGGAAGTTATTGCAACTGTGTAAGCAGGTAGTAATGATAGCTACCAGAGTGGTAGTGGTTGGAATCAAGAGATGGATAAAAGTGATATTGAGAAGATAGAACTAGAACTGACAGTACTTGATAACTGATTGGATGTGGAAAGGTGAGAGAAGGAAGTATGAGAGATGTAACAAGTGGATCTGGGAAATGTATAAAACTACATTTCCCTTGATCCAACATGGTCCAACTGGCTTCCGTTTCCGACGTCTTGACGCAGGGGAGCGCTTAAATCTCGTGGGTTAGGAGGGAGTGGGCTCTCTTCTTTGGCGAGGAGGGCTTGGCTAGGAGGCTGTATGGAGGCGGCAGTTTTGAATGCTTACAAGCGCGTGGTCTAATGATTTTATCTATCAACATGGCTTTAATTAAAATACTAATTTATATTATTATCACAGCCTTTATCAATTTTAATATTAACAGAGATAATTTCAAGGTTTCATAAGTGAAATAAAAGATCAATGGTACAACTCATAAAGAAATAAGTCTAAATGAAGAATAATTAGAAGAAAATTAAAATAAGACTGATTTAAAATATAGTGAATTGAGGTACAAGTGACAATACATTTGGGCAGCAGGAGGTGTGGATATGGGATTTAGGGGAAGGTCAGGGTGAAAAATAAAAAGAGAAATAAAAGACTTGGGAACTGTCTCCATTTGAAACTACTGAGAAGGAATGACACTGACATTAACAGCCAAAATACAACCTTGGATAATTTAGAATTGGGCAAAAGATAAGAAAAAAATGAAGGAGATAAACTGTGGTGACCCAGAAGCAAATGTAAAAAAGGGTATCCTTAAAAATATGCAGTAGATAACAAGAATAAGAACTGAAAGGTGGTCATTTGATTGCAAGAGAGGAACTGGTAAATAAAGGCAAGCATACAAACAACTTTTTCAATAAGTTTAGCTGAGAAAGTAGGAAAGGAAGAAAGTGAGATACAGGGTAGAAGGCCTGTGGGGAAGGGTTTTTTTTGGGGGGAGGCACTAAAGACCTGAGCATGTTTAATGGTAGTTGGGAAGGAACTGGGGAGAATGAGGCTGAAGATGCACTAAACAAAAGCATGAATGAATGAATGCTGAAGCAATGTAAAGATCAAAAGGAAAGGGATCAAGGGCAGAATAAGAACTAGAGGGATGGAGGAAAGAAAGAAGGAAGAGAGAGATTAAATGTTTCATTATGTACTGAGAACACAAACATGTACAAATAAATGAGATAATTTCTATCTAGAAGTAACTACAGTGTAACCAAAGGAGACAACACAAAAGGAATTGAGGGGGAAGGGGTGGCGCAGGGAAAGGGCAAAATAGCTGGTAGAAAGTTGAGTGGCCAGGAGGTGGAGAAGTCAAGAGTGATTTAAGCTGGGAGAAAGTTAAAGAAGATCCCCATAAAATGGTCTCAATTTTCTCGTCAAAGTAGTTATTCTTAAACTGAAGTACATGTTGACTAGATCATGGTTCATAGAAAGAGAAATATTGAGTAAATAGAAACTTTTGAAGAGAGGCTTGGTGAGAGAAAGTGGCTCAACTGAAAAGACAACTGATTTCTAAGGAGGAGGAGGCAAAGGGGAGGCAGTGCTACGAGAAGGGGCTCTAGAGAGAACTCTAGGTTCAGATACCACTTCTGGTGCACTTCAAGCAAGTCACTTCACTTCCCTATCTGTAAAATGAGG
This sequence comes from Gracilinanus agilis, assembly GCF_016433145.1. NCBI lineage: Eukaryota > Metazoa > Chordata > Mammalia > Didelphimorphia > Didelphidae > Gracilinanus > Gracilinanus agilis. Next base: position 596,236,547 of record NC_058132.1, on the reverse strand, counting down.
AGGCTGGCATAGCTGACCTCTGAGGCACCTTTATATGACCAGTGGATCTATGAGGAAGAGTAACAGCCCACCACTCCACCAAAGCAAAACCAAAGGTGTGGATGTTCTGCCCAGCACGCAGTACTGGGCAAAAGGTCTTCTCACACCATGGGAGCCAAAAACTCCCAGTCAAGTGCCTCCCCAAAGCTGACAGAGCAAAGGTAACTTTCTTTGAAATATTCTATGTAAAAGATACAGCAGATTAGTAACCATTCTTCTCTAATATATGTATCAGATTTGGAATTCTTTGAAACACAATACTAGAGAACTCCCAACCCTTAGGCCCTTTAAAAGGTCTTTGAAGTTTTTGTAAGGGGCCCATGAATTCATAAATAAACATGTAGTCAGAATACATCTCACAAAATATGTAGTATTATTTTTTAAATATATGTAATTAATACAAATTCATTTAAAAGTGTTACTGAATTTATAGTAGTTTATCTTAAATATTTTCCACAACTCCTGTCAAGGGAAGGAAGTTGTATGGGTATGTTGGAAATCCATTAAGTATTCTGACATTAAAAAGGAGTCCTCATTTTTAAAAGATTGGGAAAGAATGCACTAGTTAAAGAGACTTAACTAAAAAATCTTTTTGTGAATTAGAAAACTCAGACTTTGTAATTCACTATACCTACCAGAAATTGTGGTTTAAACCACAACAAAAATCAAAACCACAATTCCAAGAATTATTTTTATTATTATTATTAGATAGAATTTATTATTTATTATTAGATAGAAAATAATGTGTAAGTCCATGGTTTTATCCTACTCTATGGAGGTCATATCACAAATAGCCTTCATTAGAGAGGCAGGGCCTAGGGCCCTTGGACTTGCATTCAAATCCTACCTTACTAGTACTAGTTACTTTCCAGTCCTGTGAGCCAGGTTGGGTCACTTAACCTTTCTGAAGCCTCAATTTCCTCATCTGTAAAGTAGGAATAATAATAGTAGTGCCTAGTACCACCCTGAGCTGTTAAAGGGATCAACTGACATAGCATGCAAAGAAAATCCAATGAGGTAATATATGTAAAGCACTTTGTAAAAAGTAAAATCCTATTATTAAATTTTAATAATTTCACATTCCACTATAGCAGCAGGAGCAACAAAAAGGTTAACAAGTAAAGCCTTCACCATGACATGTCTGATGTCTTTTTACACACTTCTGGAAAAATCACTTTAAAATATTTTACATATATATGTACATTATATATGCAGATTAGAATTTGCATATAAAAATGTTTCACTACCTAACATATTTACAAAGAAATTTAAGTCATTTATTTGTTCCCTAAAGGATAAATAAGGAACCAAAATAATTTTCTATTACACTGACTACTGAGTTTTAAAACATTTCAACTCAAAATTTCAAACTATTTTTTATACTAAAACACATTTATCATATGTCCTAAGAGTAAAAGGCAACATCAAAATATCCAAGGCAAAAAGTCGTACTGATGTGTTATTTACCCAGTTCTTTCTCCAAGCAAGCCCTTTTCTAAAAAATGGAAAGCAAGGAAGCAATCCCTGTGCTTATCAAAAAGAAGCCCAGGCAATGCTACTATCTATATACTATGATATAGAAACAGTTGAATTTTCCTTTTTTGTTGTTATTATTTTTATTCGCTATTTTTAAGTTGAGACGATATTTTAAGTATGATTACAAACTAAAGGTAAATAACAGTAGATTATATAAAATAGTTTTATTTTTTGTCCTCCAAGCAATTGATAAGATACTCAAAGATTTGCACAAAATGAAGGAAAAAAAAACCATCGAAAAAGGAGGGATGGCTATTATAATCCATAAACTACAGTAACACTTCAAGTCTCACAAGTCTCATACTCCCAAAGTTGTCTAAATAATTGGAAAGTGAAGAGATGTCCAAAAAAAAAATGTCTCTGCTCAAAGGTAAGTAATCCTAAAAATATGGGTGCCTAGTTTGCCAGCTTACAGAGAATTAGTCCTTGATGTACTTGGTTGCCCTAAATGACCAGCAACTAACAGTATTACAATACTTTAAGAATATCAAAGCTGCTCGCTATCATTTACTCTACCCATCCAGTAACATGAAAATAGTAAAAGTAATCTGGAATCAACAACCCTCCAAAAATGTTTCAAATTCAAATTAACATTTCGTGCACACTCCGTAATAAAAATGCCTAGTAAAAAATATAAATGTACGTCTTTGAAAACTGAAAGCTGTATTCCCAAAGAGCTCATAATAGCGCACACAGTTCACTGGTGATTAAAACATTATTTTTAATTCTCGCATTACCTCACAGCTAAAAATGTCATGATACCACACCCACTAAGCCTTTTTCCTGGATGGGGGAAAAAATACCAGGACAAATTCCTAAATAACGCAAATACATTACGTTATTAAATTCCAGTTGACTGAATAGAAAAACGTAAGCAATTATAATAGCTTCCCCCCCGCCAAAAAAAATAGTTATTAGTTCGGCATCACAGCCTTAACTGGGACAGCAGCATTCTGCTTTTTCCTCGATCACACGCTCAGTTAAATGCCAGCCCTGCCCCTTTTCTCCCCCACCCCAGAGTTGAAGTAGATGGCTAGTCAACAGCACCCAGTGGCTACTCACCAGCCGCAGTGCTGATCAGCAATACTGTCCAGGAGAGCAGCAGCATCGGCCCAAGGCTTTGCAGCGAGGCAGTCATACCTGGGCAAGCCAAAGAGCCAAAGAGGGTCAAGAAAATAGGAGAGAGAGGGAGAAACACCGGCGGGAGGGATTTTTCAACCCCTCCTTTTCCCGTTTTGAGTTATCCCGATGTTCCTGCTTGGTATTCTCACAATGCAGTTTGAAAGGACAAATGGCAGATGCTTAAAGGACCCGTCTGCAGAGCTCGGACTCCACTGCAGAAAATTCCCTTCATTTCTCTCCTCGTCGGACGTGGTTCGCGCGAGGGAGACGGTGCGGCTCTGCCCTCCAAACAGGATGCATTCTCCGTATGGAGAAATGGAGGAAGGTGGGGAGTCAGGGGTAGCCTGTGAAATCACTACGACGATTTCCCACGTAGTTTCACGATATCGAAAAAAAAGCCCGGTTTGGAAGGAAACATAGCCAGGGAAGCAGGTGCGGGTGGGGGGTATTCTGGGGAGAAAGGAGAGCAGATTGGTGGGGAGCTACAACTTCCCTACCCAGGGAAGGGATGATGCCGGCGGGGGCAGTGGCGTCAAACCCGGGGCTCCAGGCCGCATCGCCCGCGTGGGTCTTAATCCTGGTGCGTGGCTGGGGGTTGGAGGGGAGGGCTGGGCACGGGGGGGGGGGGGCACGTCCCTCCCAAGTAAGTTTCGTTTTAAATCACTTCAATTCCAAAGCGGACGATATGTGCAAAGGTGCCTCCCTCCATGATCCGCCCGGCCTCCTAACCGAAACCAGCAAGCCCTCGGCGCGTCCGAATTCCATGGGCCGAGGGAGGAGGGCAGGCCGAACAGGGTCCCCCAGGGAGGCCAGCAGTGCCCCCCGGCCTCTTTTTCTCCTTGGCCCGCCTCCTCTTACGCTCGAGGTCCCGGGGCCGGGGCTCCACGCACCGTTCCGATGTCCATTCCCCAACCGTCCCGGGCTGGTCTTCTCCTCCTCCCGTCAATGGCTCCCCAGACTCCCCCCAGGAAGCCGGGGCCACTGCCGCCGCTGCTGCCCCTGCCGCCGCCGCCGCCGCCGCCGCCGCCGGGTCGCGCCCCGATCCCTCCTAGCTCGGTTCTAGCGCTGCTGCGGCGGCGGCGGCTCCTCGACGCTCGCTCCCTGCGGGGCTCGTGGGGGG
>NC_058132.1:596036983-596224483 GCF_016433145.1 Gracilinanus agilis | reverse complement strand
GAGAGAGAGAGAGGGAATGGACACAAATATAGTATTCAGCCACTAGCTGGGCAATCATCTTTTAACTTTAGTCACCTGTTGCTGATAATTAAAAATGTTCATTGGACAACTTTGAAAATGACATACTATCTGTCCCTAGACTTTGTGATAGGAGATTCAGGGACATGAGCCCAGCAAGGCAGCAGATTTCCCCACCACCACCACCACCATTTATTCCTCATACCTTTTCACTCTAATACCATGACAACATGAAACCTGAAGACGAGGTCCTATTAGTCTCATACCCGTAGTGATGTGCTGGTAAATGTTTAACAATTGGCTTTCATTGAGGAGGGAGGGAACCATATGGAACACACTTTTAAAATTAATCTGCCTTATTAACATCATTAAGTCTAAAAATCAACAAAATAATACACCAGGCCAAGGTTTGTACCTTTTGCTGATTTCTGAGGTGTAAATACTCATTCTGCAAATTTAACCATAAGTTTTCCTTTGTCTCCAGCACCACTGCAAGAAGTCTATCTTATTTCTAGTCTGTCATAATGAATTAAATAATATTCATTATCTGTTCCTGGATTTCCCAGAATCTGAGAGCTAAAGGGAATCTCAGAAGTCATAAAGTTCAACCCATATCTGAATGAGTTCCCTTAAACACTAGGGATACAGAGAAAGGCAAAAGACGGTCCCTGCTGTCAAGGTGTTCAGAATCTAAATATGGAGAAAAAAACATGTAAACAACTATGTACAAACCAATACAGAGAAGGCAATAGGATTAAGGGGATCAGGAAAATCTCCTGGTAGAAATTAGGTTTTTAGCTAAGACTTGAAAGAATCCAACAAGGCCAGGAAATGGAGATAAGGGAAAGAATTCCAAGCTTAGGGAATAACCAGTGAAAATGCCCCAAAGAGCAAATCAGGTTTTTCATAAATCTTTAGCAATCAAGGGAGATCCACTGCCTCACTAAGACAGTCCAATCTACTTTTAAATCCTCTAACTGTTAGGAAAGCTTTCCTTTCATCAAACATTATTCTACCTTTCTCAACTTCTACCTATTGTTCCTGGTCATACATATATACATATAAAATAGGTACTAGTAAAACAAGAATTCAGCAGTTTGGAATAATTGTGGCCAACTCAAATTATATAACCAAAGAGTTAAGAAATTTTCAAGATGGAAAGGACCTTAAGAATCAAGTAATCCAAAACCCTTTATTCTATATATGAGGAAATGAAACAATTATATAATATACAAATATTTGGTGATTGTTTAAAATAAATGCCATATGTTGCTATACACTACAATTAGAATAACTATAACTAGTCTAAAAAAGCAAACAGAATGTTTAGCCTATTTAAGAGAATAAATACCACCTTGAAATTTAATTATAGACTTTTTAGAGCTAGAAGGAAATTTAGCTATTGCTTAGGAAACTAATTTTTCATAGATTGTAAAAAAAAAAGTAAATTTTCCACCATCCTATGATCAACTTATTGTAAAATAGTGAGATCCTTTACTTTAATGTGCTGAGTTTTTAACTATTACTTGTGCTTGTGTAACGTTCATCTCCAGCTGAGCACAATGTCATCACAAATATTAGCATAAGTATCCCAGTGAGCAGTATTCTTACATAGTGTAATTTGAGCAGCTCTAGAAAGACCCTTGCCTACAAAATCTCCTGTTACCTGAAATCCCACCACTGAAGATTTTTTTTCTCCTTTGGCTTAGAAATTTCTCCCCAAACACTGATCCTGGCCCAATTAAATGCAGATTCTGTTTTAGGAGGTAGTTTTGCCTTAGGAGAGATAAAAAGAGAAGGTTCAGAAGACAAATTTTGATTTTCCTTTTGCCTGTGAAAAAGTCATTTAATATGATCTCCATCTTCCTGGGAAGCAGGAATGAAACAGAAGAGGGAAATGATCCAAGTATACATAAATAGATAATCATAATAATAGCACTTTAAGCTTATCAAGCACTTCACATACATTTTCTCATTTGATTCTCATATAACCCAGCGAAGTAGAAGCTATTATAGTAACAATTTTATAGATGGTGAAACTGAGGATAAGAATGATCAAGTGACTCAACCATTAACAAAGTTAGTACCACCATGTTCTTTCCAGCTATTACGCCCACGACACTACCTGATCTCTGCAGCTACAATGGTCCCAAGTCAGAAACCTGACAACTTTAAATAATATTAGCAAGTAACTCAAGTCAGTCAAAAACATCCAGTTGGCAAATCTGGAAAATGGTGGCAGCTAAAAAGTATGCCCAAGCTGAGAGAGCTGAAACCTTCCCATGAATATATGAAAAAAAGACAAATTTAAGGCTCCAGAAGAATGAAGAAATATTGCTGAATTCTCAGACTGAAAACTTTGTGGTGCTATCCATTTCTCACTTGCTAAGCAAATGAAAAATGAGTTAACTATTCTCCCAAAGAGCTAGGAAGGAAATTAAGTTTGTTGGAGTTGTTGACAAGCATAAAGGCATACTTCACAAGATTAACTCTAACCACTTTTAAAAAAAACCCTTACTGCCTGCCTTAGAATCAATACTAAGTATTATTTCCGAGGCAGAAGAGTGATATGGGTTAGGCTGGAGTTAAGTGACTTGCCCAGGGTAACACAGCTAGGAAGTGTCTGAGGCAAGATTTGAGCCCAGGATCAATCATCTCTAGGCCTGGTTCTTTTGACTGAGCCACCTAATTGCCTCTCTAGCCACTTCTCGGTGACATCCAAGGAGATCAGGAAGAATGTTCCTCTCTTTATTCTCTAGTCATTGCCCTTGAACTGCTAAATTCTGGGTATGAGTTTAATGTAGGATCTATTATCTTTAATTGATTTGGGTCTGTAATTATAAGACAGAAGAAAAATCCATCTTTTCCCTGAATAACCTTGAAAGTGCTGAGAGTATAAGAATCTACAATGACATTGATCCTGATGTATTCCAAAACTATGCATTACAAAACTGTCAAGAGTATAGTCTGGCAAACATCATCTACTACATTCTGAATCTACCATCGGTGTGCAGAGCACAAAGATGATAGCTATGGATGATTCTAGCATGAATATCTCTGAGATGATTGATAAGTTGACTTTAATATTTGATCGTACTCAATAAACTGTCTTGGAAAAGAGTTGACTGAAATCATCTCTGATGTTGCAGCTCTGAATTAATAGGAACCAAGTTTTATCCAAATTCAAAAGGTAAAGAAGTGAATTAAAGTAAGTTAATTCAATTTAACCTACTTTTTTCCATCAGAAAAACTCCTGGTCCATTGTGCATATATGTATATATATATGTATACATATATACATATATATATATAACTTACAAAATATTTGTAAAAAATTTGTACAAAATATTTGTAAGTTATATGACAATAAATAAATTACATTTTTAAAAGATTAGGTGACTTGCCCGGGCTCATACACAAAGTAAAAAGCTGAGGTAGGATTATGAACTGAGATCTCCTTAACTTCAGATTAAGACAGTGCCTACTCATCCCAAAATAAGAAAAATATGTCTCCTGACCGTCGGCATTAGTATTTCTAACCACATTATATCTTTTCATTCAATTTTGTTATTGTCTTAATTATCAAAACCTTGCTTTCAAATTACTGGCATCAGCCTTTCCTATATTTGGTTAACTACTTGGCTGATAAAAATGTATTTTCTCCAGCCAGCAGAAGCTGAAAGATAGAGCCTTTTAAGCAAAATAAATATCCCCTGCATGGAAGAAGAAATCACCCAGCAAGCTAATTACTGTCTTGACCTTAAAAGATATCAAACCCACATTGCTTTTTTCAAGGATGACAACCCAAGTTTTAATTTAAATCAGTTCTCTCTATTGCTCTGAAAGTTAGTATAGCTTATTTCTATGGGATCCTGACTTAATTTTAAGTATTATGAACTCTGAGAACATAAGAAACGCCCATATTTATATATAAGTACAGAACCCTCTTCAAAGTCAAATGAAAATTATTATTGGATTTAGCTACACTATGGCTCCATACCACTTACAAGGATAATCAAGAGTCGACTCTGTTATTAACTTTACTAATACCTTTGGATGTTATCCCAGGGGATGCTTTAGAAAGCTGGAATTAAGACTCAAGTATGGGGGAGGATGATCATATATCTCCTTCTTAGAGCAACAGGAACCTAGAAACCAGTTCTACCACTGGTTCACTCTCCCTAATCATCTTTATGCTGTCTTGCCTACCCCCACATTAGTAATGGATAGAATGTACTCTACTTAGGTACAGGGATTCTTCTGAAGATAACTGAATAATCCTCAGTCCTCTTTGGCCTCTTCTGTTACCACAGAGATGGAGATGGAACAATAGGAAAGGAGATAGGGGATGCTAAGAATCATGTAGCTTTCACCATTCCCCAATTGATAAATGGTCAAGGGACATAGATAGACAGTTTTCAGATAAAGAAATCAAAACTATCAATAAGCACATGAAAAAATATTCTAAATCTCTCATAATTAGAAAAATACAAATTAAAACAATGCTGAGGTACTCCCCTCACAACTAGCAGATTGGCCAATATGACAGTAAAGGAAAATAATAAATGTTGGAGGGGTTGTGGCAAAATCAGGACACTAATTCACTGCAGGTAGAGTTGTGAATTGATCCAACCATTTCGGAAAGCAATTTGGAATTATGTGCAAAGGGCTTTAAAAGAATGCATATGTTTTGATCCAGAAATACCATTACTAGGTTTATACCCTAAAGAGATAATAATGAAAAATGTTTGTGCAAAAATATTCATAGCTGCACTCTTTGTGGTACCAAAAAAATGGGAAAATGAAATGTTGTCCTTTGATTGGGGAATGGCTGAATAAATTGTGGTATCTGACGGTGATGGAATACTATTGTGCTATAAGGAAGGATGATCTGGAGAACTTCTATATAAACTGGGAGAACCTCAATGAACTGATGCAGAGTAAAATGAGCAGAACCAGAACATTGTACACAGAAAGTAAAACATTGTAGAATATCCAATGTAATGGACTTTGTGCTACTAGTAGCAGTTCAACAAGCCAGGACACTCCTGAAGGACTTATGGGAAAGAATGCTAAGAGAAAGAACTAGGGGAGTAAAAATGCAAAAGAAGACCATATGACATCACTTATCACATGTATATTTGGGTATGTGACTTGGGGTTTAGGCTTTAAAAGATCATTGTATAACAAAAATGAATAATATGGAAATAGGTATCAAGTGATAACATTTGTACAACCCAATGGAATTGCTTGTTGGTTCTGGGAGTGGGGAGGGAAGAGAGAAGGGAAAGAAAATGAATTATGTAAACATAGAAAAATATTGAAAATGAAATTTAAAAAAGAATTATGTAGCTTTTAGTCTCACTACTTTAAATTATTAAATTAAATTAAATTTAAATTTGAATTGGTATTCTGGTCATGTAATTCTTGTCCAAAGATCATCCAGCTGTTAAACTAAAATAAGAATGGAACCAGGTCTGTGCATACATTCCTCTGTGTAAATGAAAAGTTAATCAATAAACATTGAATAAGTACCTAACACTTTGAATAAAAAGAAAGGTAAAATGATATCCTGCTCTTGGGGAATTTGTAATCTAATGGAGGCTCCAAATCTATGTAAACATCAGGATCTTTTTTGGACAAGCTACTGTCTTGCCATACCTTCTCAATTATGAAGTTAATGTTTTGAACCCAAGACTTTACATTTATTTTTTATTAAATTTCATCTTATTTGATTCAGTCTAATATTCTAGTCTATCAAGATCCTTTTGGATCCTGTCTCTGACATTCTTTCAAATAATATTAAAGGAATCAATTTCACCAAAATCAGTCAGGTAATAAACATTTAACAGTGATTTCTATATGTCAGGCTCTGTCTGAAGCACCAGGAATATCGAGAAAGGCAAAAGACAGTACCTGCTCTCAATGAGCTCACAGTCTGGTGGGGGAGACGACACAAAAACAACTATGTACAAACAAGATATATACAAGACAGGAACAGCTAGGTGGCTCCCATGAAATAAAGTGACAAGTCTGGAGGCCAGTGGAGTCCTGGGTTCAAGTCTAGTCTTAGACACTTCCTAACTGTATGTCCCTGGGCAAGTCATTTAACCTCCATTGCCTAGCCCTTAACACTCTTCTGCCTTGGAACAGATATTTAAATTCTAAGACAGAAGATAAGGCTTAAAAAAAATAATGTACAGTATAAAATTTTTTTTAAAAATTTTTAAACCCTTAACTTCTGTGTATTGACTTATAGGTGGAAGATTGGTAAGGGTAGGCAATGGGGGTCAAGTGACTTGCCCAGGGTCACACAGCTGGGAAGTGTCTGAGGTCGGATTTGAACCTAGGACCCCCTGTCTCTAGGCCTGGCTCTCAATCCACTGAGCTACCCAGCTGCCCCCTACAGTATAAATTTTAACTAATCAATAAAGAAAAGACACAAGCATGTAGGGAGACAATTCAGTAAAGGCTTCTTGTAAAAGATGAGCTTTTAACTGCCTTTTGAAAAAAATTCAAAGAAATCAGGAGACAGAAATGAATAATATTCCAGGCATGGAGAAGAATCAATGAAAATGCCCAGAGAGGAAGCAGTTAGGTGGGTCAGTGGATTGAGAGTCAAGCCTAGAGACAGGAGGCCGTAGGTTAAAATCTGGAGACAGACATTCCTAGTTGTATGATCCTGGGCAAGTCATTTAATCCCTATTGCCTAGCCCTTACTACTCTTCTACCTTAGAACCAATGTACAGTATTGATTCTAAGGTGGAAGATAAAAGTTTTGGCATTTTTTGTTTTTTAAGAAGAAAATGCCCAGAGACTGGAGATGGAGATTCAGTTAAAAGAAAAGCAATAAAAGATCAATTTGTTTATATATATGTACATATATATAAACATATACATATACAAGTTTATATATTTACATATATATATAGGCAAATCATAACAACTATGCTGGACCAACACCTTTTTCTATCATTAGTCTGAGATCTGTACTAAAAAGAATGCCTCCATTTTACATGCATACACACTTTTGAGGCGCTGAGGACATATTTCTTCAGAAATGGCCAGAGCATAGATTCAGGAATAACTACAGTGTGTTCTAGCTAGAGGAGACCATAAGGGTCTGGTGTTAACTTCTGTTTCATAAAACTGCATTATTTCCTTGTCTCTCCTTTCAGGCTTTCAGTACAAACAGATTTTCTCCTCTCCATATAGATTTTCTGCAGCCCCTTGGAGCTAGATATTAGTTTTCCAAAGGTCTATTCTGTTAGAAATGCTTATAAAGAATGGTATTAAAGCCAAGACCTTTGATGAGCTGCTTGTCTCAGACATAATGCTTCTTCCATATAGGAAAAGTCTTACAGTATCTCAGTCATCTTTAATATCCCTTTGCTTCAGAGCAATGAATGCCTTCTACTTGCTGATTCATTCCTCCTGGGGAACTGTTTTCCAGTAATGTGGTTCTCACATTAATCATTTTGTGTGTGTGTATGATTCTGTTACTATCCAGAAATAGACTACCTACATTTACCCCGCTTAAAGCATAAGATGAAGGTTAGGACTAAGACTGTTATAGATTTTTACCCCCAAAGTATTATGGATTGTTCCCATACACCAAAAATAAGCACCATCAAGAAAATGCACAGAGAGAATATCCTTGGAATAATTTTGCAATACTCAGATGCATTGTGTTAGCCAAGTTTTCAACAAGGGACATAGTTATCTTTTTTTCCACATCCATCTGAAGGCATTTCCCTTGTGGGCATGGAAGTTTCTTTAATAATAATTATTAACAATTATAATGTTTTAAAGTTCACAAAGAGCTTTGCATACATTATCTTACTTGGATTTCTCAAAATTCCTCAAAAATAAGTTCTACAGTAATCAGTATCCCCACTTTACAGACAATCAGAAATGTCAATTCTAAAGGAAAGTTGTGATCCCATATCTTCTTAAATCAGTCAAGTACTGTTCGCCATCTTTCTGTAGAACAACAGAGGTGGAGAGAAGAATTTGGTGGTACCCCTATACTAAGTATCAATTTTCTAGTTTGAGGGGCTAATGTCATACTATATAAGGGTATCAACTTAAATTTTAGCTTTTGGAAGTATGGTGTTGTTGGGTTGGAATTTGTTTTTAATAGATATTCCAAGAAGATTAAATAACACAAGATGCAAAAAACAGTATGTAAATGATTTCCAACTTTTCATATTAAAATAAGTAATAATATTGCAAGAAGTTATAAGCTATGGGGAGGAGTCAGTGCAGCTCTTCTAAGGTTAGTGCTAACACGAATTAAAGTTCAAAAAGAATTGATCCAGTAATACCATTACTAGGTCTGTATGCCAAAGAGATTTTTAAAAATGGGAAAGGATCTGCTTGTACGAAAATATTTATAGGTGCCCTTTTTGTGGTGGCAAAGAATTGGAAATTGAGGGAATGTCCCTCAATTGGGGAATGACTGTACAAATTGGGTATATGATGGTGATGGAATACTATTGTGCTGTAAGGAAAGATGAACAGGATAAATCCAGAAAGAGCTGGAAAGACCTCCATGAACTGATGCAGAATGAAATAAGCAGAACCAGGAGATCATTATATACAGTAACTGCAATATTGTGGAACAATCAAATATGTTAAGCTTTGCTACTAACAGCAATATAATGATCCAGGACAATTCTGAGGGACTTATGAAAAAGAATGCTATCCACCTCCAGAGAAAGAATTGTTGGAGTAGGAATGCAAATGAAAACATATGATTTATCACTTGTTTATTTGGGTATATTTTGGAGTTTTGGTTTTATAAGATTATTCACTTATAAAAATGAATAATGTGGAAATATGTTCAGTATGATAATACATGTATAACCCAAACTGAATTGCTTGCCAACTCCAGGAAGGAGGAAGTAAGAAGGGTGGGAGACAATTTGGATCATATAACTTTGGAAAACTTTTTTGGAAATTTTATATTAAAAATGAATAAAGTTCAAAAAGAAAATTATCTGACTAGATAATATCTTGCATTTAGATAATGCTTTTACTGTTTTCAGCTAAATGGTATTATTATTCTCATTTAACAGATGAGGAAACTGAGACTCCAAAAAAAGGGAACATGAGTAACTTTCCCAAGATTACAGAACTAGTTAGTGTCAGATCCAGGGTTGGAACTAAGGTTCAGACTCTTTCTATTAAAACATACAAAAGAAGCACAGCTAGGTAGCTCAGTGGATAAAGTATCAGGCCTGGGTTCTGGAGGACCTGGGTTCAAATTTGACCTCAGGCACTTCTTAGCTATGTAATTCTGGGCAAGTCATTTAACCCCAACTATCCAGCCTTTAGTGTTCTAATGCCTTGGAATGAATTCTAAGATAGAAGTTAAGGATTAAAAAAAAAAAACAACAACAGAAAAACCAGGCATGATAGTACATACCTGCTATCAGAGAGATTGGAGTTGGATTGCTCAGGAGTTCGAAGCTGCAGTGTAGTATTCCAGAGATGTCACTAATGACCTTGAACCGTAGGCAGTTTCCCCTACTCCAAAACCTTCTCATAACTCTAGAGTGCAGCCTGAACCAGATTAAAATGCAATTAGTAGGGCAGCTGGGTAGCTCAGTGGATTGAGAGCCAGGCCCAGAGACGGGAGGTCCTGGGTTCAAATTTGGCCTCAGACACTTCCCAGCTGTGTGACCCTGGGCAAGTCACTTGACCCCCATTGCCTACCCTTACTACTCTTCCACCTATAAGTCAATACACAGAAGTTAAGGGTTTAAAAAAAAAATTTAAAAAAATGCAATTAGGAAATGTTTAACAAAATAAGTAAAAATGTAATAAACCATAGATAATGTCAATCTGTAGTTTCTAAATCAATTGGAAGCATGGCAGGGATTTTTCTCTATTTGAGTTTGACACTAAATTAAAGTGAACAAATGTATTTAATAAGTACAGAACTACTATGATGAGTCCCTGGGAATTGCCACCAAGCTACCTAAGGAGGGGTGAACTGTCCTGGGTCAGAAATACAATAGATCAAAGTTCCCTAGCCAAACAGGAGCCCAGGAATATCCTCTACCCTTCCAGCCTGGGCAAGATTAGGAAACCCATCCCAAAACACCACCACCAAACGATGACGACAACAACAACAACAACAACAACAACAACTCATCACCATGTATAAGAGTAAAATTCCTTAAATACTTCATATTTTCATCATTAGATACTTTATTAGTAACATCATTTGAAAGATTTAAACATAAGTGGTTTTTGCTTATGAAAGTGTCTCTTTGCCATTGTTTTAAAAGTTGATTTCCTCTATGTCCAAAAGGCTATAAAACTTCTTACCTTTGATTACTACTAAATCTGTATCCCAAAGATGTAAAAAAAGGGAGGAAAGGAACTACTTGTATAAAAATATTCATAGCAGCCCTTTTTATGGTGGCAAAGAATTGGAAATTAAGGGGATATCCACCAACCCGGGAATGGCTGAGCAAATTGTGGTATGTGATGGTGATGGAATACTATTCTGCTATTAAGGAATGATAAACAAGATGATTTCAGACAGCTGGAAAGACCTACATCAACTGATACAGAGTGAAATAAGCATAACCAGAAGAACAATACTGTGAAAATGATCAACTGTGAAAAACTTAGCTACTATCAATAATATAGTAATCCTGGACAACTCTGAAAGACTTATGACAAAGAATGCTATCCACCCTCCAGAGAAAGAACTACTGGAGTCAAGATGCAGATCAAAGCATATTATTTTTCACTTTAGTTTATTTGGGCTTTTATTTGGGGGATTTTGGTTCTATATGAGTATTCTCTTACAACAATGAACAATGGAGATAGGCTTTGAATGACAATATATGTATAACCCAGGTCAAATTGTTTACTATATCCAGGAAGGAAAAGGGAAGGAAAGGAGGGAGAAAATTTGTATCTGATAACTTCAGAAAATTTATGTGAAAAATTATCATTACATGTAATTGGTAAAATAAAATCTTTTAAAAAGTTGATTTCCTAATGCTTAGTAGAATATAGCTTTTTTTATGCTGTGTTCTTGGGTTGTAATTTTCTACTTGCCTTGGATGATTCTCGGACTTAAAGTGGCATGATAAAATGATGCGACAGTGACATTACTTTTATTTATTACTCTAGCATCTCTTAATTCTTTTAGTTACCTAAAAGATAGCTTGTTGATTCTCTATCCAGTTGGCAGTAACATCACCTTTCTCTTTTTATAACTAGAGTAAAACACAAAGATAAAACTTGCCTTCTATGTACATAGCAGGGAAGGAGAAGAGCCATATGGACAAAAAAAAAATGAAGGTAATTATGTTTGTAAAGCATTGCCAAAGAGTTGATAAGAATTATTTTTAATTGAAAAAAAAAACCTTCAGTATGTTATTAAAGAAAAAAACAACTTCTAAGAATTTGTAGTAGCTGAAAGTATGACAGTTAATCCAGAGAATGGAACTGGATCTCTACTTTCCCATGGCCTGTTTCCTGATATCATCAGCATTATTTAAAAAGAGGCCCAGTTTGTCCAAAACACCTGATTATTTGAACTCTTCCTCAACTATTGAAAAAAATAATGACTGCTCCATCTATGTTTAGGGAAAGCTAAGTTCAAAAACAGGTATTAGATCTTTCTGAGATTTGTTAAAGTCAGTCCTGTCCATTTCACTTTCCACAAGGAACAATTATTGATCTATTCAACAAGGCAAAGAGCTTAGCTAAGTGTGGTATTTCTTTGAACAATAGGATACCTGCATCCCTGAAGAGATAAAATCTATCCAAAGTCAGCCTCATTTGAATCTCTCTCAAAGAACTACCAGGAAAGGAATCCTTCAAGCCCATGCAACAATTACAGCAGCCAAGAATGATGAAATTGATAGCCAACTGTAGGAACTCTCTGACGCAGTGCCAAGCCAGGAGCTGCCGATTAGAGAAGGTCCAAGTACTAGCCTTGTACGAAGAGATATTAATCAGGCTGGAATGAAAGACACTTGAGAAAAGAGATACGCAAATGAAATCACTAGCTAGGAGGAAATACCCAGAAAATTAACTAAGCAATGCAAAAAAATATTCTTGCCAACATCATTACAGCTGTTGTCTTTTCTAGGCGGATCCTTTGTGTACTTTATTATAGAAGCTGAAAAAATGAGATATAATCTAAAGACCAAAGTGGATCTCAAATAAAGCCTTAAAATGTGGAATAGTTCTAGAAGATTCTACTTAGCAAGTGTTAGCAGGAAGGTAAGGGAATAGGGACAATTGGAAAAGCTTGTACAGTCTCTGTTGAAAGACCTATAAAACTCCGAGAAATTGAGCAGTCATTCACCACTGAAAAACATGAAAGAGAAGAAATGTAGAATATAAACTCCTTAAGAGAAGAGAACATTTTTCATCAATCCTTCTTTGTATCCCTCATATCCATCTCAATGCATTGCATTAGGTGCTTAATAAATGGTTATTGAGTTTATTTTCTAAGTTAGTCAATAAGCATTAATTAAGCATTTACTATAATAATGATGATGATGGAGAAGACTAGTATTTCTAAAATGCTTTAAGGTTTGCAAAACACTTTACATATGTTAACTGGCTTGTTAAACTCTGGAGATTAAAAAAAAGGTGGGGGGCAAAAACTCAATCCCTGACCTCATGTATTCATTCTAATGGAAAGACAACATGCAAATAACTGTATGTATCAGATAAATGCAATGCAAATGGATGGTTATCTCAAAGGGAAGGTAATTTGGAGAAGCTGAAAAGGCCTCCTGCAGAAGGATGGGTTTTTATCTGAGTTTTAAAGGAAATCAGGCGATGGAGGGGACAGGAAAGAGCTTTCCAGACATGAACCTGTAAAAAGGCTTGAAATAGAGAGAGAGATGGAGTATAGTATTTGAGAAATAGCATGGACAAGAATAAAGTAAAAGATTAAAAAGGAGGAAGAGGCCAGGTTGTAAATGAGATGATAAATTAGGATGATTTTCTATTAAAAAGGTTATTTCTTACAAAAGATAGGGGAAACTGTGGTCAAGTGGATTTTTAAAAAATCAAAGATGAGGATTTCTCTGGTAATAAGTGAGCCCAGTTGAACTTATTAAAATGTTAGTTAGAAAAATGTTACTATCTTGAGTGATAGGTGAGGAAGACAATGATTAGGCTTAGATACACCAGATGACTGGATAATATACCACAACTGTCATCTCTCATGTTGTTCCCTTTGGGTAGAAGTCAAACTCCTTGCCCCTCCTATTCAAATCCTGCCCACCCTTCAATATTTGTTTCTAATTTCTCCTTGAAATCTTCTGAGACTGACAGCTTACATTGGTTCATCCATTCCTCTGTAGAACCTTACAGCACGTTCTATATAATTTAAAATTAAATCACATTCGATTTAGATCATTCGTCACCAATCGTAACCTTAGAATTAGAAGAGATCTTAGTGGTCACCAGCATTAATCTCTTCTCTCCTACTAGACTGTGTGATCTCTGAAAACAGGGGACATTTTTCACCCTGCTTTTATGTTTCCCATTATACCTAGCTCTGTGCTGGGCACATAGCAAGATCTTATTCAATACCGATGGATGGACTAACTGATCATGTGACTCAGCATAAGAAAATAATTAAAAAAAAAACATTGTGAGAGTGACGGGAAAGGTGCTTCACTTTCATTTCTCGTGTAAATCTAATACTGTTTCTGGTATGCTTAACCCAAGTAAAAAGGATAGAATTTATTATGGTGCCAGAAGAAAAGCAGGCTGGGTCAAGAAACAAGGGATCAAATTCCTGGGTGTCAGCAGGCTTGGTATATTTTTATTACTAGAGGTCAAAATTGTGCCAAGAAAATCTAATTTCTAGCCCAGACACACCAATTTAGAAATAATAGAGTAAGTAACCAGCCAGAATAAAGGTGATTTAGCAGTTACAGCAAGCCTTTTAACATTAAGATAATGTAACATACTGGTTATCTCTAAAGATAGTCTGTTGTCACTATGTGTCAACCACTATACTCTTGCTGAATAATAAGCGATCAGACATTTCTGGATTTTAACTGGACTAACTACTCGTTCTCAGCATTGTTGCCATTTGTGTCTGAGATATATGATTTTTTTTTTGAGGTAATGTCACAACTTATTTGCTCACTAATGTTGCTTTTTTGCTTACCAAACCAATTTTTCCAAAAGTGATTAGAAAAAATTGCTTCAAGCTTTCAATCCCCAAAAGGGCTACATTGCAGTTCCTAACAAAGCTGCTTCCATTTCCTTCCTTCCTTCATTGAAACTAGAGTACCTACAACATTTAGCTAACATTATGAGCCCCAAATGGAATGATAGTATGGCATAGTGAACAGACACTCAGTCCTTAGAACAAAAAAACCTGAGGTTCAAATCTTTCCTCTGATATTGTATAGCCAAGAGCAAATCTCTCAGTGACCCCAGCCAGTTCTTTAAGACTGACTAGAAGACTTAGAATGGTTGTCATTTGCATTTGTAAAGAGTTAATTCATTGAGTTGTTCCTTATAGGAATGAAATCACAGGGTCTGACAAAAATTACAAATGGCCCCAGGATAAAATTGTCCCTTCTTATGCAAAATAAGTACTAGTAAAATTACTTTAGGTACACAGGCATTCAGAATTTTGACTCTCACTAAAATTCCATTCTCCTTCCACATCTTACCATGGAGGTGACTGAACTCTCAAAGGTTAGGCTAATGTGGCACAAGCTGTGAGGAGTCTTCCTAAACTGGAAATGATTTGAGTATCTCAGAGGAGAAATACACAATCCATCATCAAGAACCAGATTTAGGTAAGTGCAAAGAGGATCCTTATCATGATTGGCTATATACAGAGTGAATTTTTAAAATTTTTTTAAGCAACTGTGATTCTCAAAAATCTGAGCAGTGACCAAACACACAATCTTAAATCCTTGAAATATTTTTTAATGTTGGGCAGTTTTTCTAAATCTTTGAAATTTATTTTAGAGCAATTATATCTTTAAATTACCACTGGATCATTTATATAACCTAGAATAATGAACATTCATTCATTCATTCATTCATTTGTTTGCTTACCCAGGGAATTCCAATAAAGAGCTCTAAGCTCACATAGAGCTTGGAGGTCCTGATCCCAAAGAAGGTCATGTTTCTTACTCCCTGGCCCTAACCCTCCCCTAAAGTAGATAGAGTATGCTAAGGAAATCTCTAACATAAAGCTTTGGTATGGCTTATATCTAAGATCTCCCCTTATCAAGATCGGAGAACAAAAACAAAATAAATGGAAAAAAACACACATTGGACAATATCATGATTTAAAGGACAGCTATTTATTTTCTCTATCACAAAAACCGTATTAGGTAGGGCAGCAGCACACTGGATAGAGCAGCAGGCCTGGAGTTGAGAGGACCTGGGTTTGAATTTGACCTCAGACACTTCCTAGATGTGAGATCCTGGGCAAGTCACTTAACCCCAATTGCCTAGCTCTTACTGCTTTTTTTTTTTTTTTTTTTTTTTTGTCTATAGATTATAAGACAGAAGGTGAGAGTTTTTTTAAAAGCTGCTAAAGGTCAAACATAGGAAACTTTTAAAATTGAACCTGTGATTTCTAGGGCTTAGGGAACTCCCAGTAAGGAACAACTTTTACAGTGAAGAGCAGCATATACCTTGTGACTCAGTCTGAGAGCTGCCTAGACAACTAAACTAAGATCATTTAACTAAGGTTAAATAAGTTTAACCAAAGTCAGAGTCAGTAGGTAACCAAGGAGTTACTTGAACCCTGGTTCACTAACCTTAATGCTTCCCAAGGATTCCTAATAGAATCATAGTTCCATTTAACCACTTAGGATTAATTAATTATTAGTTATTACTAATTGATTAGTAATAAGTATTAATAATAGTCATTACAAAGGAATATTTATTGGCTCCACTGATATTGAACCTAGGTCTCCCTGACTCCAAACCTGACCTTCCATCTAGTATAGCATAGTACCTGTGAGAATTTACTATTCTGAACCTCTGTTCTTTTGGGGTGGCTATTCAATCCCACCTTCTGATTGAGTAAGAATGAGGCCTGAGGCTTATCTGCATGTGGGAGATGCATGGACACTCTGGGAGGATGCCAGGAGCCTCCTGACTCCCTGGCACTGGGAAGATGTTTACCTCTTGTCCCATGTGACTCCTGGTGTCCAGAAGACTGGCCTCTGACCCAGATTGAGTTTAAGTCCCCCAAATCAGAGGGACTGAGAAAGTGATGTCACAGAAGAGATAAGTTTCAGGTCTGGGAAAGGAAGGACTCTTCCATACTGAAATCATGGTGAGAGGAGGCAGCTAGAAAAAATGCCAGTGGGTGAGCCCTGGCTAGGAGAGCCTGGAGCACCAGAGGTCTGGCTGAGATGATCCAGCTGGCAGGGGAAGGAAGGTTATAAAGGGAACAGTCACCGACATGTGGCTGGTATCTTTTCTTTCTCTGACCCCCTTCTTATTACTTAACATAATAAATAATTATAAATTAAGATACAGTTTCCAGAGAATTTTAATCTTAACATAACTCTCAGAAAACAAATAATATTCAGATAGTCCATTACACTCATCAAACCACCTATAGTGGAAGGTAAAAACAATTTTGTGGGAATAGATATTTGGCATTTTACCTCAGATCTGCACGTCTGAGCTTCTTATAAGGTCTTTATCTCCTAATCAGTCAGGGCATGGCTTCCTTTAATCCTTCTGCTTCAAAATGATCTTGGAAATGTTCCTCTTCTCTTCTGAGAAGCATGATATTAAAAGAAAATTCTCTTCTCTCTGGGCAGTTAATCTCCCAAATCCAGAACACAGGAATTCTGTTTAGTTTAGTTCCTACTTAACTCTGCTCCCATCAAATTCATGTTCAAAGGTTCATCACTACTAGATAATTTTTTTAAACCCTTACTTTCTGACTTAGAATTGACACTGTTTCAGTCCCAAGGTAGAAGAGAAGGGTTAGGCAATTGGATTGAGTGTCTTGTCCAAGGTAACATAGTTAAGTGTCTGAGGCCATATTTGAACCCATGATCTCCCCTCTCTGAGGTTGGCTCTCTATCCACTGACCTATCTAGCTGCTCCTTGATGCCTAGATGAATTTTTTCCAGCTCATATAGTAAAGAATACTTGCCAATTGCTCTATGGGCCATACTTATTGGAGCATGAATTCTGTACTGGCTGCAAATTCTGTCCAGGATTCTAACTTCCAGATTCTCATGGCTCACTCTTCCTTTGAAACTCAAGATCTATCTAGAGTTCCCTTCCCTATAGCCTCAGAGGAGGAAAGCCTTAACACCCTTCTCCTTAAAGTACAGATTCTCACCAGAAGCCAGGAGTAAAAGAGTCACTTGTTTTCGAGACATACATGCACCAAAAATTGGACCAAAGTATATATAAGCCTTTTTGTAGACACTGGCAGTTCTCCAGATCATGCAGCCAATGGAAAGAGTCTCCTCTTAACCACATGGCAGGCCAACGAGAACCAGTTACAGAATATGATGGGCATATATGTACTCAATTGATTCTCTTGGCCCTAGTCTCTTCAAGGTACTTCATTGTCTGAGTCTGCACCAACCCCCTCCACCCCCCCCCTGGCATTACACAAAACAAGCATGCCTTCCTTCTATCATGTGCTTATGCCATTACCCTTAGACAGGAAGGAACAAAAGAAATTCCTTCCTTCTGCTTGCTGGAGCAAGGGAGAAAGTTAAAAAAGAACCCTCCCCCCAATGGTAAAACCATTTCTATAGCTCTTATAAAACCACAGAGATGGAGTTTCCTCAAACAGGTATTTATATCTCTGACATTTAGCATTATTCTTTGATGCAACTTCCCATCACTGGGGATCAATCAAGACTTCGCTGTGTTACCCTAGCAAGACATATGATCTTCCTCAAGGAGCTAGAGAGAGTCAGGCTTGATGGGAAGTTTCCCTGTGCAGTGTAAAGATTAAAATTAATATACAATAACTAAGTATAATGTTTTATAAAGTTTATTAATAATTTTATAATAACATTAATAATTAATAATAACGAAAATAAAAAAGCTAGCTAACCAAGCTATGGTCATGGGAAAAAAAGCAAAAGAGGCAGAGTTACAGGCAATTATATATATATGTATGTATGTATGTATATGTGGTATAGAGATTAAAAGGAATTTTGGGAAATGCCAAAGGAATTCTGGGGAATGTAGTTCAAAGGTACAAAATTCTCTAATTATACAGCAGCAAACCAGTAGTTTCCTTGATCATCTCTGCGACAAAACGATTTTTTACCTTTACAAATATATCTAGTACTCCTTCTCTATACAAATATAGAAATTCTCTGGACTTATTATGCTAGAGCAAGGCAAGCTATATTGCACCTCAGAATTCTAGGGTAGGTCTGGTGTGTTTCTTCTCACCGTAGGCTGCCAACAATTAACTGCCAGTGGAAGTCTGGGTTCCATTTAAACAATTAAGTGTTAAGAGTTCAGGCTCATCTCTGAGAGGTCCTGGGTTCAAATCTGACCTCAGACATTTCCTAGCTATGTGATCCTGGGCAAGTCACTTAATTCCCATTGCCTAGCTCTTACAATTCTTGTAATTTGGAACTGATACATAGTATTGATTCTAAGATAGAAGATAAGAGTTTAAAATAATAATAATAATAATAATAAATGTTAAAATAAGTAATTAGCAGTATTAGCTATTATAAAGAAATATTTATTTCATAGACAGAGCAAGTTCAGAAGTAAAAACATTTTCCACCAACACATGAGATTATACTCTCCCCATACCATTTTGGTTCTTGGGGAGAGTGAGCTCAAAATTAATGCAATATCTACATAGCATTTTCTCCACCAATTTCACTTCCAAATATGGTACAACTGATGGATGAGCAAGTTCAAATCTATGTTACTACTGTCCCAAACCAAGAAAGCTGATTTGGTCTCTGCTCTCTTGCTCTCCTGAACTTTTAAAGCTCACAAGTTCATGTTAGAGTAGAAATGAAGATGAAAACATATAATTTATCTCTTGTTTATTTGGGGATGTGTTTTTGGATTTTGGTTTTATAAGATTATTCAATTGCCAAAATGAATAATATGGAAATATGTTTTGTGTTATAATACAGTATAAGCCAGATTGAATTGCCTGTTAGCTCCAGGAGGGGGGAGGGAAGAAAGGAGGGAGACAATATGGATTATATAACTTTGGAAAATGTATGTAGAAATTTGTTATTAAAATAATAAAAAAAACTGGAAAATGAGGATATGCCCTTCGATTGGGGAATGGCTGAACAAATTGTGGTGATGGAATACTATTGTGCTCAAAGGAATAATAAACTAGAGGAATTCCAGGTGAACTGGAAAGACCTCCAGGAACTGATGCAGAGTGAAAGGAGCAGAGCCAGAAGAACACTGTACACAGCGACTGATATACTATGGTAAAATCGAATGCAATGGATTTCTGTACCAGCAGCAATGCAATGACACAGGACAGCTCTGAGGGATTTACGGTAAAGATGCTACCCACATTCAGAGGAAGGACTGCAGGAGAGGAAACACATAAGAAAAACAATGGCTTGAACACATGGGTTGAGGTGGACATGATTGGGGATGTAGACTCAAAACTACCACACCAATGCAACTAACAACGATTTGGAAATAGGTCTTGATCAATGACACGTTAAAACCAGTAGAAATGTGCATCGGCCATGGGTGGGGGGAACGTGGGGGGTGAAGGGGAAAGTAGGAGCATGAATCATGTAACCATGTTAAAAATGAATATTAATAAATGTTTAAAAATAATAAAAAAAATTTTAAGACCACAAGTTTATTAGATATTTCCAATCTTTTGCCTAAAAAAAAAAAAAAGAATAAACACAAACAAGTGAAGAACAAAAGCCCACATTCACAAGACACCTATCAGTCTCAATTGGGAAGTGTCTGAAGTCACTCTCCTTACGTCACCACCTCTGGGGAGAATGTAGGAAAGCAGCAAAAAGCCAGTCAGGGAGAGACAAATTCTGGCTAACTAATGCCTTTTGAATGTACCCTCGTTCTCACTAAGAGGGCAAATATAAAGCACCTTCTTCATTCTGTGTTTAGCAGATTGGAACCAATTATAGTCTGTGTGTGCTCCAAATTAGGGATTAAGGTACTTGTATTATACACACATCATCATACTTTTCTGGGAGCAAGCTCCCAAGTGGGAGATTGCATCAGCCTCCATCTCTTGTACTCTTCACTTCTCTATTACACAAATCTTACCCAATAGCCATTCATTCAAATGTTAGAAACCTCCAGCTAGAATCTCATCTGGCTGTGAAAATGCAAATAACAGTGACTTTTCTGGAAAGGATTTTTTTTAAAGCCCCTTCAGGAAGAAAGAAAGCAATCTGGGGAAAGAATGACTGCTGACCCTTGGAGCTTTCCGTGTGTCATGGTGCACTGAATCCTGTAGGATTTGAGATATAGTTTTTTTTTTCCCTCCCATTTCTGTTACCAGATTTGGGATTCTGGCAGGCTTGGGTTCTAATAGTTTAGGGAAACCATCTTGCCTTCTTTTGTGTCAGAGGCTCCAGTCAGGAGCCACCAGAGGAAGCTAAGAGTTTCCAGGGCCAAGGAAGAAGGCTTGTGCCAGGGGGGAAAATGCCAGGGGAAATAACAAAGCTTTCTATAATATTCCCTTGGTCCCCATGCTGGAACCTGGCTTTGAATATCTTCAGCCTGCCATGCTGTGCTGAGTCCAGTGCTTCTCTAGCAGATGTGCATGAAAAGAGGCTATCTTTGAAGGGGTTTTCACTATTTTTTTTTGCTGTTTGTCCTTCGGCATTTTCTTAATATCAAAATGCTTGTTTTTTTTTTTTAATAAACTATTATGGGAAGTCATATGATAAATGCTGGTTGGGTCTAAAAAGTTAAATTCTAGTTGGTCTAAAAGAGAAGAAATTTGGCAGACTGGCATTGGGGAGAATTTTGTGAGTAGTTTGAATCCAAAGCTAAGTAGATTCTCAGGGTAAAAGATGGGTCCAACTACACAGATATTTATTAAGAGTTGGTACAATAGGAAATATATTGGCTCTAAAGTGAAGAGCCTACATTCAATTTGCCTCTGATGTTTAATACTTCTGTGATCTTGGGCAAGTCATTTAATCTCCCTGGGCCTCAGTTTCTTCATCTGTAAAATGTAAAAGTTGGAATCAGATGCTTCTGAAGTCTCTTCTAGTTCTGAATCTATGATTCAATGATCCTTTGTTCGGCATATTCTCTTCAATAGGCATACATGCATTTCTTTGGCTATACTATTCCCTCCTCTTGTTTGGGTTCTTCTCTAGTCTCTCTAAATACCTCTATCCTTAAAGATCTCAATCCAGGGCTACCTCTTCCAAGTAAGTCCTTCTTAGTCATCCAAAGCCATGGTGATATCTCCCTTTTCTGCAGCATTTGTCTATCTTTCTTACAGTAGATTTAGATTTGGGAATCATTTACATGGAGGTGGTAATTGAAGTCATAAAGAGAAGAAAAGAGGGCCAAGGACAGATCCTTAATGAATATACATATTAAGGTGTCAAGAAGATGACAAATAGTGAAGGATACAGGAAGAAGCAATTAAAGATGTAAGAGAATAAAAAAGAGTATTGGATTTCTGAAACCAAGGAAGGAGAGGCAATCTAATAAGAGGAAGTGATCAAAAGCATAAAAGCTTCAGAGAGGTCAGGGAGGAGGAGGAGGTCTGGGGGGAAAAGGGCATTAAATTAGGCAATTAAGAGGCCATTTGTTATCCAATGGAAAAATGTCCAAAGCCAATAACAGGCAGTCCTCAAAATAAGAAAGGCAAGCTAGTAACAACTATATGAAAAAAAAATGCTCCAAATTGCTAAGAGAAATGCAAACTAAGATAGTTTAAAGATTCTACCTTAAATGCCTCAGATTGGCAAAAATGATCATTGTTGGAGGGCATTTTGTAGGACAAGCACGTTAATGTACTGTTGGTGGATATATAAATTGACACAACTATTCTAGAAAGTAATTTGGAACTATGGTCAAAAAAATCAATGACCTGGCAATACTACTATAAAGTTTATACTCCAAAGAGATCAAAGAGGGAAAGATCTTTTATATACAAAAATATTCATTATATCACTTCTTATTATAGTAAAGAACTGGAAACAAAATGAATGTGTATCAGAGAATAGCTGAATAAATTTTGCTATATAAGAAAATGTTATTGAACTATAAGAAATAATAATAGGCATAAATTCATAGATAAATAGCTTGTACAAACTAATGCAGAGTGAAGAGAGCAGAACTAAGAGCACAATTTATATATTGACTACTACATTGTAAAGGAAAGTATACTTGGAAAGACTTGAGAATTATGATCATCAAAATGACCAACTGTGACTCGAGAAGACTGATAATGAATCATACTTCTCCCTTATTGACAAAAAGGTGAGGGAGGGACTAGAGATGAAGAATGAGATATATATTTTCAGAGATGCTCAGTATATGGACTTTTGGTTTAGTTTGACTATACTTACTTATTACAAGGAGACAAGAGGTATAGGGAGGGTGAGGAGTAAAACAGTAAAACAGAAGAAAGGAAAGAAAAGAGCATTAGTGAAACATAAAAAATACATAGGAGAATAGAAAAAAGGTCAGAAGGGAACACCAACAAGCAGAGAAGTGTTGGAACTACCATCTTAAATTTAATATATACTTTTCAGGAACCAGGATGTTTATAATAGAGGTTCACAATGTCATATGTAATCTATTGTTCTTCTTTGTACAAGGAAATGTTCACATTTTTTGATGTTTTCAAGTTCAAAGTAATGAAAAAAAACTTTTTTTTTGTAAAAAAAAGGTCATTGGCAATTTTATAGAATTCAGTTTCAATAGCAAGTAAAAGAGGGTACAGAGATGAGATAATAGCTAGACAATCTAGAAGAATTAAGAGAAGAAATCTTTCTTAGTGTTTTTTAAAAAGACTTGAGTATGTTTGTAGGCAGATAGTAAAGAGGCAGGGATAAGAGAGAAATGTTGAGAGACAGAAAGAGAGAGCTAGAGACAAGACAGAGGTAGAAGCAGAATGGATGGTCCTGAAGGAGACAGAGGACCAGGGATCCAAGGTACAAGATAAGCCTTCATGTGTAAGAGGACTATAAAGTCTTATCTATTTAACTTGCAAAAGCAATCTCATTTATAGATCTATATCTGTACCTATATGTATATGTGTACATATATGCATATAAATATATGCACATAGAAATAAATAAGCACATATATATGCATGTGTGTGTTGGTATTATCCACAACATATCCCTGAGAAATGGAATTGTTTCAGAGAATCAGAACTGGAAGATATCTTAACTATTATCTAGTCCAATTGTCATTTTATGTGTTAAAACAGTGTAAAGAAGATTTCCTTTGATTGAGCAACTTTTTACATATTATTGTGGGTTTGATAAACTTCTAAACACCTTCTTTACATATAAATGAAGAAACTAAAGCTCATAGACATGGAGTAAATTTGCCTGGGGGTATCCAGCTAATTAGAAGCTGAGTCAGGACTCTAATTCAGGTCTTCTGGTACTTAAATGGAATCTTCCTCCACTATACCCATGCTGCTGTAAAATTTAGATTAATATTCAATAACTCCAACTATTATATTTTATAAAGTTTATTAATAATCACTTGAAGTAGAAAGAAAACAAACTAAAAGAAATAGAAGTTCAAACTGTGGCATTTAAAATTATTGTAAGCCCTGGAAGACTATGTCTCCCAGGGCTCCCTGCTACAACTTCCCCTGCCATCTTCCCACTTCCTTTGTGAGAGGTGTCAGAGAAAGTATAAAAGAGAAGGTTTGGTGCCTTTTCTCTGCTCTCTGCTCTCTCAAGCCTGGAGGTTGTCTGACTGCTATCTACCCTAATCTCTCTCTTGGCACCTTTTTCCCTTTCTGTCTACCTCCTAGTTTTCCCTAGACCTTCCCCTTTCTAATTTAAACAAAACTTAACTATTCTAAACCCTAAATTGCTCTCTGATCTTTTATTTGAGCCCTGAAGGGTCAATTTCCCCCTGCTGGGGTTGGGGCTGCTACCTTCCTTTCTTTTCCTCTACCTTCTCTCTCCTTTCTCCCATCCTTCCTCCCTTCACCCTCACGAAACCCAATTATCTAACAAAAAGTAAATCCAAGTGTATAGATTCTCCTGCCTGGCATAAAGCTCTCTTTCCCAGCCTCAATTAGGGGGAAAAAGAGAGGGAGAGCTACACAAAACTTATATCCTCCCTACTTTAGCACATAACATGAGAGGGAACATGGGAAACTGGGATTTAGAGTTCTGGGGAGCAAATCCTGATTAAATACTGCTTTTCAGCCTTTATAATCCAAGAATTGTGTTTCAGTGACTATAATATTGCCTCATACACAGCATGTTTTTAATAACATGGTTTTAAAAAATTAAGTTTTATTAAACTTCACTATTAGAGGGCACTCTGAGAAAAATTCTTCCACAATAGGTTATCTGCTCAACAGGGTTAGGAATGTGGTACCAGCTGAACTAAATGAGAGTAGGTAGTCAATATAAATTTATCACTGTTAAATTTAAATTAATGTCCAATGACTCCAAGTATTATATTTTATAAGTTTTATTATTAATCATTTGAAATAGAAGAAATAAAAGAACAAAAATATAAAGCCTAGAGGTTCCAGGTTAAGATAGCGGCAGAGTAAAAAGCAGCTCTTAACCTCTCCTGACCGAAACACACAAAACTCCTCAAGGGGACATAAAAACAAGTCCAGACGAACGGAGGAACCCCACAACAGGGCACAGCGTGGAAGGTACGTGGAATCGAGGCATTTCCATGCTATAAAGGGGTGAAAAAGCTCTCACTAAATCACGGGCTGAGCAACCACTCCACCCCCAGCCCCTCCACACACAACACCTATTGCACCGAACCCAGCTAAAAAGAAATAGAGCAAGTTTGGGGCACCCATCGAATCATTGGCAGCTCCAGGGCCTGTTCCTGAGAGCAGCAAGATTTAGGACCCCAATAAGCCAAAGAACGCACACAAAATTTGAGCGCGGGAGCAGGGTGCCGAGAGTGGACGCAGGGCGCAGAGCGTGGGAGCAGAGTGCAGGAGCAGGCGGAGGTGTGGGTGGAGGCAGACACAGCCAGGAGCTAAAGCTCTGAAACCCTGAGTGGGGAACCAGTGCAGATGGGTATACGACTGTGGAAGCAGCGCCCTGAGACTTGTAAAGAAACCTCCTGCAGAGGATCAAGCAAGGGGGTCTACCAGGGGGCTTGACCGTGGACAGACCCTGAGCGCGAGGAAAAACCTGAGAAGCTGCTGGGCTAACAATGGCTACCCAGTCTCAGGAAGCTCAGAAGAGAAAGATTAACAACAAGAAAAAGAAGTTTTTAACACTCGACAACTTTTACACAGAGAAAATCCAGACAACCGAGCAAACAGAAGAGGAGAACAAACAAGCATCCGGACCCTCCTCAAATAAGGAAAACTCCTCACAAGCTATGGAAGAGTTCAAAACTGAGATTTTGAGGAAAATGGAAGAGATCTGGCAAGAAAATAACAGTTTAAAAGGTAGAATCTTGCAATTGGAAAGTGAGGCTCAGAAACCAAATGAACTGATAAGCAAATTGAACAACAGAAATGACCAGATTGAAAAGGAATACCAGAAGATTATAGCCGAAAACTAGAAGATTATAGCTGAAAACTGAAAGATTATAGCCAAAAATCAATCCCTAAAGGCTAGAATTGAGCAATTGGAAGCTAATGATCTCTCAAGACAACAAGAACAAATAAAACAAAGTCAAAAGACTGAAAAAATAGAAGGAAACATGAAATATCTCAATGAGAGAGTGACAGACCAAGAAAACCGGTCTAGAAGAGACAATTTGAGAATAATTGGTCTTCCAGAAAAACCAGAAATTAATAGAAACCTGGACTCCATACTAACAGAAATAATCCAGCAAAATTGCCCTGAAGTCCTACAACAAGAGGGCAATATAGACATTGAAAGGATTCATAGAACACCTGTGACATTCGATCAAGAAAAGAAAACACCCAGAAATATAATTGCAGAATTCAAGAGTTTCCAAGCAAAAGAAAAAATCTTACAAGAAGCCAGAAAGAAACAATTCAAATATCAAGGAGCACCAATCAGGATCACACAGGATCCGGCAGCCTCCATGCTAAAAGATCGCAAGGCTTGGAATACGATATTCAGAAAGGCAAGAGAGCTGGGCCTGCAACCACGGATCAACTACCCATCAAAATTGACTATATATTTCCAGGGGAAAGTATGGGCATTCAACAAAATTGAAGAATTCCAGGTAAGATGGCATGGGGGATGGGAAAGAGGGGGTGAATAGCAGGGGACACCAAGAGAAACTTGAGTGAATAAGAAAATAGGATATTCTATTACACACAAAGAGGGCATGGGAGGGAGAGGGGACAAA
Organism: Gracilinanus agilis; assembly: GCF_016433145.1. Classification (NCBI taxonomy): domain Eukaryota; kingdom Metazoa; phylum Chordata; class Mammalia; order Didelphimorphia; family Didelphidae; genus Gracilinanus; species Gracilinanus agilis. The sequence goes on along the minus strand of NC_058132.1, from coordinate 596,197,981 downwards.
TACTATTATAAGAAGGAGAGGAAGAGAGCATTAAGAGGTAATAATCAAACCTTACTCTTAGTGTAATCAACCCGGAGAGGGAAAGGAGGAGCATGAATCATGTAACCATATTAAAAATGAATATTAATAAATGTTTGAAAAAAAATATAAAGCCTAAGTAAAACCACATGGGTAAAATTCTCCTGCCTGGCTCTCACCAACCTCCACAACCGGGAGCAGAGAGAGAGGGAGGAACTGCACTCACAACTTTATCTTCAAAGCATAAACACTTAACGTGAGAAGGAAAATGGAAAGCTGCGAAAGAGAGTTCTGGGGAAAAAATTCTCATTAGACATCACCAAAATTAATCTCTTGTCCACAGGTCATAGATTTTGTGCTTGATGAGCAAAGGTCAGCCTGTGAAAGAAAGCATGCTGCCCAGGAGAGTCTAGGGTTGCTAGGAAGCAACATTAACTTGGGCAACCATTCAAAAGACTAACTGAAACAAGGATATGAAAGCCACAAAGTGAGAAGGGAGAACTTGGATGGGATCAATTTCAAAAACTCGTGTGATGCAAACATGCATTTAAACATGAGAGTGTATTTATCTCCTTTATCAAAAAATTCTTCCTTTACATATGGAAGATATAAAATGGTAGAATAAAAAGAGGGACCTTTGATTTCATTGGCAAAAGGAACTCTTAAGTGAGGAAAATCCCCAGGAAGGATAGAAAGACAAAATAGCTTGGTTAAGATCATATTTAAAAACTAATTCCTTTTTATAGATGTTATTATCTATCTACACATATAGTATGTATATGTGTATGTATGTGTTATAATTTTTCAATTTTATATGCCTTCAAGACAGAGTTTGCAAGAACAGAACTCGCAAAAGCTTGGGAAAAGAGAAACTTTGTCTTTTGACTTCCTGCTTTCAAAGAAAAGACGATGGTTTCAAGCTCTCTTCAGGTCCCTGAAGGGAGAGAAAGACCCTAAGAAAAAGTCAAGAAAGGAGAGGAGCCAGCATCTTACTAATGTCACTAGACCTGTCTTTCTACACTGGAGATTTAGGGGAATGAAATGAGATAATATTTGTAAAGCATTTAGCACAGTGCCTGGTACGTAGTATGTGCTATATAAGGGTTATCATCATCATCATCATCATCATCATCATTAATTATTTTCCTCTTCGGTGAGATCTAGAGCAATGTCTATCTTTCTCTGTCTCTATCTCTCTTTCTTCAATCTCACTCCTCAATAGGAAAGCTTATTTACTTTTTGTAATAAGACAAAGATAGGAGCACAATTGAAATGTTGGCTCCTCACTAAATACTGCTACTGTAAGAGCATGATTTTGTTTTAAAAATAAAGCTATTTCCTTGATTGCTAGCTCTTTTAGTTAACACTCACCAATTTGGTTCCTTCTCACCAGATGCTAGTTGAATAAGATTATCATAATAGTGCCTCATGAGTAAACCCACTTATTCAAAGAAAACAGAAATCAGAAAAGTTATACAGATTAGAACATACCAGAAAAATACACGAGTTAACCAGCTCTTTAGATGGGAGCAAGATGAGGTTTCAGCTCAATCTGGAGAGAGGTCCAGATCTCATTCTAGTGGGAATTTTCCAAAGTCTTGAGAGAGACAAGTAGAAATCAAGGATATATTGAAGAGTTAGCTTCTCCATGTTCAACTTCCAAATTCTTTCTCTTCCTCCATGTTTTTAGAGTCAGTCCTGAACAAAATATAGAAACATATGTGACTCAAGAAAACAGAATGTCTCTCATTTCCAAAACTCTTCCCTCTCTCTTGCCCCACATAGGTTTATAGCCATCCACCAACATTATCTCCACCAGTCTGGAGTCATACTTAAGTAGCAGCATAGAAAACTTCCCAGATTTGGCTTGAAACCTGGGTTACTTTAAAAATGTTTAAAAACTAGTTATTGAGAACAACCTAGGGCAGTGCTCTAGGAGCATGAGCCATAGGACATAGTTTAGGTAAAGCTGTGAATTATTCGAAGTTTGTCTCGAGTATCCTTTCCAGAATATTTTCTTTGCGATCACAGAAATTAGAGTTGTAAAGGATCTTAAAGTAAATTTAGTCCAATATCTTCATTTGATAGATGAGAAAACATAATGTTTGTACAAAGTAAATTAGAGAATTAAGTTCCAAGTTATTTTGTGCAGAGCAGCAAGAGTACAAAGTATTATGAATCAAGTTTTAGGGGCAGATATATCAGGTTAAGTCTCAAAAGCATCAATCATTCAATCAATCCATAAAATTGTTATTGAGCTCCTACTCTATGCCAGACCCTGTGCTGTACTCCGAGGGAAGTGCAAATGAAGTCCAAGATCAGTCTCTTCCCCTCTAGGAATAGACTCTTGTTCTACTTAGGGAGAAAACTAAAATGTTGAACAATTAGACCAGTGGTTCTCAATGTGGTCTGGGAATAACTGAAGGTCCCTGATATCCATTCAGGAGGTTTGTGAGGACAAATCTAAGACATTTAGGATGCAACTCTCTCTCCTTCAATCTCTCTCTCTCTCTCTCTCTCTCTCTTTCTCTCTCTCTCTCTTTAAAATTCTTACCTGTCTTAGAACCAATACTAAGTACTAAGTATTGGTTCTAAAGCAGGAGAGTGGTAAGGGCTAGACAATTCTGGGTAAGTAACTGCCCAGGGTCATACAGCTAGGAAGTGCAGAGGTGATATTTGAACCCAAGACCGCCTGTCTCCAGGCTTGGTTCTTTATTTACTGAGCTACCAAACTGTCCCTGTATCTTTCTCTTGGTCTACCTCATCATTACTTTTGTTGATATACTGTTATGGTTCTCAACTTTGGCTCTGCTTCTGCCTCTATCTCAGTCCTGTGGCTTCCTTGCTACCAAATCATTGGATTCCATTATGCAGATGTACCCCCACTGCCCTTTGGTCTTTATAGATGATATTTTATTTTTATAAAATTATTTATTTTATAGATGATTTTGACTTAAATGTTGCTGACTCCTTCATTATGGATAAAACCTAGCTTGATGTTTATTTAGATTTTTTTACCTTATTTTTGTTTGTAATTTATTTATTTACCAATTACACATAATAACAAATTTCCACATAAGTTTTCCAAAGTTATGATTCAAAGTGACTCCCTTCCTCCCTTTCTTACCCTCTCTCAGAGCTGGCAATCAATTTTATCTGGGTTATACATGTATTATTATACAAAACATATTTCCATATTATTCATTTTATAGGTAAATAATCATATAAAATCAAAACCCTCAAACAAAAACCAAAACAAACAATTGAAAATTATATGCTTTGATTTGCATTCCAACTCTGACAGTTCTTTCTCTGGAGGTGGAGAGCATTCTTTGTCATAAGTCCCTCAGAACTGTCTTGGATCTTGGTATTACTGAGAGTAGCGAAGTTGATCATTCCACAATGTTGCTGTTATTGTACGCAATGTTCGAATTCTGCTTTTTTCACTTTGTATCAGTTCATTTGGTCTTTTTAGTTTTTTTCTAAAATTATCCTGTTCATCATTTCTTATAGCATGATAGTATTCCATCACCATCACATACCACAACTTGTTCAGCCATACTCTAATTGATGGACATCCCTTCAACTTCCAATTCTTTGGCATAACAAAAAGAGTTGCTGTAAATATGTTTGTACAAGTGGGTCCTTTCTCCTTTTTTTTTAATATCTTTGGAAAACAGACAGTAGTGGTATTACTGATTAAACGGTATGCGTTGTTTTGTAACTCTCTGGGCATAGTTCCAAATTGCCCTCCAGAATAGCTGGATTAATTCTCAACTCCACCAGCAATGCATTAGTGATCCAATTTTACCACATTCCCTCCAACATTTATCATTTTCCTTTACTGTCATATTGGCCAATCTGATAGATATGAGATGGTACCTCAGAATTGTTTTAATTTGCATTTCTCTAATCAAGAGGGATTTAGAACATTTCCCCACATGATTGTTGATAGCTTTGATTTCTGAAAACTGCTTATTTGTATCCTTTGACCATTTGTCAATTGGGGAATAATTTGTATTCTTATAAATTTGACTTAGTTTTTTATATATCTGAAAAATGAGACTTTTATCAGAGAAATTTGTTTTTAAATTTTTTTTCCACTTTGTTGTTTTCCTTCTAGTCTTGGTTATGTTGGTCTTGTTCATAAAAAAACTTTTAAATTTAATATTGTCAAAATTAATCATTTTACATCTTATGATGATCTATGTCTCTTGTTTGGTCATAAATTCTTCCCCTTTCCATAGATCTGATAGGTAAATGATTCTATGTTCCCCTAATTTACTTATAAGATCACCTTTATATCTAGATCATATATCCTATTTAGATATTTAGAAACACTGGACAAGGAAAGAGTAAGGTGACTTTCATTCCTATCCTGGCTTGATGTAACCTTTGATAAATCTACTTCTCTGGTCATCTGTTTCTTTTGCATAAATCAAGAGGTTGGACTAGTTGTCCCCCATTGTCCCTACTAGTTTTGTCATTCCACAAATCCTTGGTTTTCTCTTTGCTTTTATTTGAGAAAACTCTGCTATATGCTTCCATTGCTGTATGCACTGGCATTTTCCTAACTTTGGTGTATTAAGTGGATCATTTTTCATATTCAGGAATTGAGCAAACAACACAGTCAGGTCATTCCCTGCTAAGGCTTTCTACGCCACACAGGTGCCAAGTGGAGAGGAAGGCAAATGAGTTAACAGCGTGGAGAAGGGGGCATTAAATGTCACTGGTTTGACGCATGCAAAGCAGACAGTAAATCCCAGCAGCAGCACAAATGACATACTTACAAAGAGGAGAAAATATTGGGAAAATGAAATCTCTGAGCTTCTAAGAACATCTTCCAGAACAACACAGTGTGTGCATTCAAATCATCAAATGCAAGAGAAATGTCATGAAATGGAGAGTGCTTAACACACATAGTGTTTGCTCTAATAAAGAGCTGAGCCATATGGCATGTTTTCTGGCTTTATTTCTCAATCATAGTGACTCGTTCTATAATGGACTTGCAGAATCTCCTTCCCTGGATACCTCTTCACTGATTCCTTAATCTATGACTACTTGAAGCCATATGATGTAGTCAAAATTGCTTCCAATTTTGAGTCAAGAGAATTGGAATTAGGGTCTTGCTAGTAGCTGCCAGCCATAACTCTAGATTATTGAGGCACCCCCACCTCTACTCCTTACAAGTTAAGTTGTTGTTTCTTCCTTCAAGACTATACTTGATCTCCATTTCATTTTTCAAAGTGCTTTTTGTGTGTGTATGTTTTAAACACCACTATCAGTTCCCAAAAACCTCCTGCCCTAGAGAACTTTTTCCTACAACAAAAGAAAAGCAGTTAAGCAAAACCAACCAACCACAGGCAAAGCTGCCTTTGACAATGGATGCCCATTCTACACCTATAAATCATCACCTCTCCCCAAAGAGGAATGAAAGTTTTTATCATCCATCCCTTGAAACCGATATTGTTCACTGCATATAATGAATTGTTGCCTTTTAGTGTTTCCATTTATGTTATTGTAGTCATTGCATTTCTTTGACTTCCTCCTATTTACATTTATTTCATTTTAAGCAGATTTCTTCCTTATACAAATTGTGGGTCAGAGAAAGTGTAGTATGATTTACTCAAGACACTGAACTCCCCCCAGGGATGACTCTGGATCCCATTTCTCCCTCAGAATGACTAGTTCTGTCTCTGGGCCTTTGTTTCCCAATTTGATAAATATGGATAATGAATACTGTCCTAGCTGCCTGACATGGGTGATTATGAGAGTCAAGTGAAATTACATACTTGATTTTTATTTTAGTTTTTAGTTTTATTTGTTATTTAAAACATTTTAAATAAGTTTTCACATGTTTTCCAATTTTACATCATCTAAATTGTCTCCTTCCCTTCTTCTTTACCCCTTCCTAGAGATGGCAAGCAATTCAACCTGGGTTATACATGTATTATCATGCAAAACAAAATACTAGAATTTTAGAATGATACTAGATAGATCATTTAACCCAATCCCCTCATTTTTCAGAAGAGAAGATAGAGGCCCATAGAGGTTAAATGGCAGAACCAGAGTTAGAAACCAAGTAGTGACCTCCAAACTCCTTCCATGACATCTCAATAATGAATGGAGAGTAATTTTTTTAAAAATGGAAAGACCTACATGAAATTATGAAAAACAAAATGAGAATCACGAGAATTCTATATAACTACAGAATTAATGTCTGAAGAATAACATTTGGATGTCCACCTCCAGAGAAAGAACTGAAGAACAGAAACATGAAAGACATAGTTTATAGCTACATTTTTTTTTAATTTTGGTCAAACAATACCTTCTCTGGGGCAGGTAGGGATGGGAGGGAGGGAGCTATTTGGGAATTTTAATACAACCAAAAAACTAATTAATTTTTTAAATTCTTGAAAAAGAAGAAAAAATAATGAGGAATATTTTGAGCACCATGGTTTAGTGGAAAGGGCATTGATCAAGAGTTAGAAGAAATAGGTTCTGATCCCATCACTGCTGTAGAAGGTGCAACTCCAATGGATTAGCCACATTTTTGAATGCTTGCCTACAAGACTATTTTTATGAAGAACTCACACAAGGCAAGGGCTCACATGGAGGTCAGAAGCAGTGATACAAGGATACTCTCAAGGTCTCTCTGAAGAACTTTGGTTATCTATTGTGAGACATGGGAGACACCGACAAAGGACCATTCAGCATGGTGGACCCACATTAAAGAAGGCGCTGTACTCTATGAACAAACCAGGATTATAGTAGCTCAAAAGGAATATGAAATGTGCAAATTTAAAGATGTCTCCATCCCAAATGTTCAAACAAGCTATCTTTGCCCAAACTGTGGCAGAGCCTCCCAAGTTCATATATCAGTCTGATCAGTCATAGCTGGACACATTGTACATCAATCCCAACATAGTGATGTCCTTTTGGTCCTCTTTGAGTAAGAAGGGCAACAACCAATCTCAGCAGTGACATTATTTTGCTACATGACTTTAGGGAGATCATTAACTCTCTAATACATTGTAAAACACAATTGTGTTTTCTTGAAATATCCATCTAAGCAGTATTTTATAGATGCCTAGACAGTCCTAACAGGCATGTTACACCAGATGAAGTGGAGCATTCACAAAATAATACTCTCAGAGAGGACCTTTCAGGTTCACATTTGTGTATTTTTCTTCAAAAAGAATATGAGTTCCTCTAGGGTAGAGACCATCTCTTCCACTGTAACAGGGGTTGGCAACCTTTTTGGCCGTGAGAGCCATAAAAGCCACATTTTTTAAAATGTAATTTCATGAGAGCCGTACAGTGCTCACAGTGCGGCTCCTGTAACAGCGCCTGAAAAAAAATTGACTTTATGGCTCCTGCAGAAAGAGCCATACATTGCCAACCCTGAACTATGAGATGGTATAATGGTAAAAGTCGTGGACTTGAAATCTAGAACTCACATTAGAATTCTGGCTCCTTTACCAGCTGTGTGACCATGAGCTAGGTATTTTAAAAAAAATTATTGATGCCTATTGTTTTTACATCATTTTCAAATATATCCACCATCCCCACACCCACCAAATAAATCTTTTATCATAACAAAGAAAAAGCCAACCAACTGACATAGAATCTGACAGCATAGGCAATATTCCATCCTCAAGAGTCTCCCACGTCTTGGAGAAAAAGAAAGGAAAAAAAAAGCCTTTTCCTTATTTCTCTTTTGTCTCAAGACTGATTATTTCAACTAAACAGCTTTTGATTTTGTGTGTGTGTGTGTGTGTGTGTGTGTGTGTGTGTGTGTGTGTGTTGTCTCTGTTTACATTATTGAGGTTGTTTTTGTGCTCTTTCTGTTTCCATTATGAGGTCATTGTGAATATTATTTTCTTGACCTCAGTATCTCTTAAGAGGCACGTACTTAAAAACAATAGCAAGCAAAGTGGATGAGGGTCAAATGTGTATAATACAACCAAGTTAGAAAAATGGGTCCCTTTTAATAGAAATAAAATCTCTTCTCAATTCACTTAAAGAGAAGATTTATTTGAGCATGCCAGAAAATTCTCGATATGCATTATTAATGTGTTATTAAATTCTGTGTGTGTGTGTGTGTGTGTGTGTGTGTGTGTGTGTGTGTGTGTGTNGTTATTAAATTGTGTGTGTGTGTGTGTGTGTGTGTGTGTGTGTGTGTGTGTGTGTGTGTGTGTAGAGGTGTATATGATGGGATGGGGGAGTCATTAAGATGGAGTCTAGTTCTTGTCTCAGCAATTTCTTCCCTCCAGGTCCTGTAATAGAGCCCAGTGCAGAGAATAATCTTCTCTATGCCTGGGACAAGCTCACACAAGGCAAAGGAGGAGGAGGAGGAGGAGATAAAATGGTGCTCTTGGGAAAGACCTTTCTGTTTTAAAAACTGTATTTCAGAACTGCTTATTATTAGCGTCCCAATGAAGAGCTTGCTCTTAGCGCAAGCAGTCAGAAGAACATTTTTCAGTTTCCACATCAGCAAATCCCTCCAGCTTGCCCTTGGTCTGTGGCTTTGTTTCTCTGGCTCTGTTCTCTGGAACACACTAAAGATTTGACATAGAAAGGAACACTTTCTCACTGATTTCCAATGGTAGCCTGGGGCAGTGCCATAGCTTAAGGATAGAGGTTGAAAGCATAGCTCTGATTCTGTGGGCAGGACATGCAAGCCAAGGATTCTGCTTATCGGGCTTCCCCCTCCTCCGCATGGGAGCACAAGGACAAAATACCAAAGATAAAAGCCTTCACATTAATACCAAACCAGTGGAAGCCAAAGAGATCTTTTGACCACTTGGTTCATTTCCCAACTACAATTTTGGTTCAGTTATTGACCTTTTTGTGGGTACTTTTTATGAACTCAAGCCAGGCTTCTGACTCTTCTGGGCTATTTTCCAAATTCTATAGCTCTGGGGTACAGGGAAGATATGAAGTCTTCATGGTTTCCAAGGATGGGAAGAAGTAACTGATGCCAAAACCCTCAAGGGAAGGTTGGAACATTGAGAGCTATCTTCTTCTCCCAAATGCTAGATGGTAAACATTTCACCATAATTCATATACTTTTTCATAGAGCACAAAGCAAAAACAAAAACACTGAACTTGGAGGCCCAAGACCTATGTTTAATGCAAATAAATGTTTATGAATCACCTATAATATGCAAAACACTATGCTCAAGAGACTTGGCTCTGTCACTTTTGAATTATTTGATGTTGGGCAAACTCCTTACATTTTTTAAAGACTTAGTTTTATCATCTGTAAAATAGGAATAATATTGGTGCTAAGCCTTTGATGAATGAATGCTTCCCAATAATCTTAGTGGAATTTGATAACCTCATGAATTTCCCTTTCAAAAGAAATCAATTAATTACTTATGTGTAGAATTGTGATTTGAGGCAATAGTTTCTACTGTAGTGGAACAAACTGTGATTCCAGGGTTGGCTTCTAAATAGTAACCATTCATTTTTCTATAAGCATTATTTTTTAAGTGTTGTATTTTTTTTAAAAGGCTATTTTCCATCTTAGAATCAATACTATGTATTGTTCCAAGGCAGAAGGGTTGGTAAGGTAAAGGCAACAAAAGTTAAGTGACTTGCTCAGAGTTACACAGCTAGGAAGTGTCTACAGCCAGATTTGAACCCAGGATCTCTCTAGTCTCTAGATCTGGGTCTCAATCCACCGAGCCACCTAGCTGTCCCAGGCATTATATTAAATATTTATTTTTAACATCATTAAAAAAATTTTTTTTGAGTTCCCAAATCCTTTCCTTCCCTTCAGCTCTCCTCCAGCCATTGTGAAGGCAAGTAATATAATATTGATTATACATGTGCAATCATGCAAAACATTTCTATATTGTAGGCTTTAAACTTTTAAAAGTACTTTCCTCACAGCTTCATGAGTATTACACCCATTTTACACTTGAAAGATCTGACTTGCCCAAAGACATGCCTAGGATTCAGACCTCTAGGTCCTTTGATTTGGAAATCCAATCCTCGGTCCTCCACACTGAGCCACCTTCCCACTCTGGAGGCTTCAGGAGACTGTTAACCTTAGTTCGCCTAGTGAGTTATTCAGTTGTAGTCATGATGCTCTCTCTCTCTTAACTGATAGTACCATGAGGACAATATACAAGGAGGCTCCCAGACGTTGAAGAATGGACAGATTTGTTCTTCTTGGTGAGGTATTCAGAGTTTTGTAATATTCTCTGCCTGGTTTCCATCAAACATGTGGAACTCTGGGGAGTCACTTTCTGGTCATGAGTATCTGAGAGGTTAGTCCCACATGGTGATGAAAAGTCTTCTGCTTTGCCTAAGGAACCTGGGCTAATGACTCAATTAAGGCTGAACTGGAATTGAGTGGGCATACAAAGAATTGCATTAGAGGAAGGAAATCTCTTCTGTGGCTTCCCTTACAGAAGAAGGATTTCTGGTTGAAGAGGGACATATGGTGACTTTTGTGTCTTTTGTGTTTATGCTTTCCTGATCATCGGTGAATGAGTATCTGGAGATGGAATTGACCAGGACATGACTTCATGAGTGATCAGAGGTCCCCTTATTATCAGAGTTGGTACCAGAGACCACTAGAATAAGTTGGAGTAGTAGGTGAGTCTGGCAAAGAGTTATCCCCATGTAATAGCCTGATCGATCTAGTCTAGCAGAGGAATGACCTTTCAGCTGAGGTGCCATGTCATACAAGGAGTTAGCCTTAGTTGATAAGGGTTACAAGTTGTCTTTTAGGGATGCCACAACCAAAATAAAACTTGGTGGGGACACTCAGAGCCAAGAATCTCAAAATTTCCCTCAGTCCCACTTGTTCCCTACATGTGTACCTTTTTGTTTTAGACTTCAGTACACTTTTCCCGGGGAATGAGAATGTGCCACAAGTTTGGGGGATTTTATAATTCCTATTTTAGCTATACCTTCCCAGTGTTTCTTTCTTTTGTAAAAACTAATAGATATCAGATCATTGACCAATATTGGCAGTCACACACTAATTGTCGCAACAGTTTTAGAAACTATAATGCATCCAGGTTCCCTACTGATATTACTCTGAGGGGGAGAAGGAGTTGACTGCTGACTAGGGACTCAGCCCAGTAGTGTGAGAGTTGGAGGCATGAGCCCAGAGAAGGGTTTTATATATATAAATTCCTGCTTATCTCATTTTTTTTTTTTTAAAAACAGTGTAATTTCTAGGGTCAGGGTAGTCTGTGGGCAGTAAAGGGAGAGCCACCAGCTATCAATTGACTATAGCAGAGATGGGAATAGAGACAACAGATTTTTAAATTTAAATTTAAAAATTAAATAAAAATGTTTAATCCCTTGATTTCAGAAAGTGCTGGAAAAACCTACATGAACTGATACAGAGTGAAATAAGCAGAACCAGGAAAACATTGTACATAGTAACAGAATATTGGAAATGATCAAATGTGATACACTTATTTACTATTAGCAATACAATGATCCAGAAAAATTCTGAGGGACTTAATAAAAATGATATCCACTTCTATAGAAAGAACTGTTGGAGTAGGAATGTAGATGGAAGTATATGGGTTTTCACTTGTTTTTTTGAGTATATGTTTTGTGGTTTTGGTTTCACAAGATTATTCATTCACTTACAAAATTAAATAATATGGAAATATGTTTTGTGTGATAATCCATGTATATCCAAGATTGAATTGCTTGCCAGACCCAGGAGGAGAGAGGGAAGAAGGGAGGAAGACAGCTGGATCAAATAACTTCAGAAAACTGATGTGGAAATGTTATTACACGTAATTGGTAATAAATAAAATAAAATGATGAATCATTGAGGTGAGAGAGTCACAAATTTCTTGGCATTCTTTTGACCTTTTATTCACAGAAAAGGGGGAAAGGGAGTTGTCCTTTCCTCCCTCTATGGCAGGAAAAATAAGATTTGGATGTTAGGGATCAAAGAAAAAGAATCAATGAAGAGCATTCCTCCTCAGTGTGGATAGAAAGGCAGCTACATCAATCTGATAGAAAGATAGGAAATATCTTGAAAAGGAGAATATACTCTGTAGGAATTCACTGATCCAGGATTTTAAGGATGAAAAGGGCCTTCCAGTCCATGAAGTTCATTTACCCAAGGAAATGACAGAGGAAATGAATCAGTGAATAAAGTCCAGCTCAGCCACCCAACTCCACCCTTCCTCTGAAATCTCAGTCTGCAATCTCCAGGTCTTGAGCAAGTGCCTCCTTGCTGTCTGAGTATTTATTCACTAAGCTAAAGACCAAACCCATCCACCATAGAATCATAGAATTTTCTAGCTGGAAAGGCCATTAGAGATCATCTTCTCCAAACCCCTCATTATCAGATGAGGAGATTGAGGCCCAATGAAACTAAGTGAATTGCCTAAGGGCATATGGCCTTTGATTAGTATACTCAAGATTAGACCCCAGTTTGCCTGTCTCTGGCCCCAGGACTCTGTAACACCATACTATTCTCTTACAAAGACAAGGACTGTGCCTTGTTTATCTTTGTGCCACCATGATGCCCAGCACCTAGTTGGAGCTCAATAAAATGTTTAAGAGAATGACTAAATCAACATGACCTTTCCTGGGCATTGGCACTTAGCAGATCCAGGAAAGCTTCCTTTGTGACAGGAATCTGTAAAATAAGATCGGATTAAAACTCCACTGCTTTCAGATATAAATTAGAAAGATAAAATTAAAATTTTCCCTTTTCTGTCTTTTTAGCTTAATTTATCATCTTTAAATAGATTCTCTGAGTAATGCCAGGGTCAAAATTCCTAATAAAAATCCTCTTTAATGAGGATTAAGGAGACAAAGAAACAATGCCATTTTTGAGACTTAAATTGGGAAGTGCAGTCCCTAAAAGGGACCTGGAGGAAAAATTAATGCTCAGTACTTTTATTATTACTATTAATAATGTAACAATATAACCCTATATAAACAAATGCCTATTTTTTTAATCTTTGAAAATTTTATTTAATTAATACATTTAGGATATTTTCTCATGGTTACAAGATTCATGTTCTTTCCCTCCCCTTCCCCAACCCCTGCCCATAGCCCACTCACAATTCCACTGGCAAACAAATGCCTATTATTATTGTTGTTGTTGCCATTTCTAATCACCAGTTATCATGGTATTCACCTTCTTTTCCTGAGTTTTCTATGGCATTCCTACTGAGTTCAATCAGAGTTGAAAGAACAATATAGGGATATACTATTAAATATTTAACAACTGGATTTAGGGGTGATGTGGTAGAGTGGGGAAAAAATGTACTTGCACATTTTATTTTTTAATTTTTTAAAATTTTGTTTATAATATAATATAAATATAAAATTTATTTATGTAAAAAATTTAATTTAAAAAATTTTAATATGCATTGTTTATTAACACTTTATTAAGTCTAGACAATCAACAAAGCAATAAATCGAGTCTTACTTTGTAGCAATTGCCAGTTTCTGAGGTGTAAATTCCTATAATGAAAATTTAACAGTGGCTCTTGGCAAGCTAATTAGAACTGGTTTCTGTACATCCCTGAATGTACAAATGGAGAGATGATCTAATCCATCATTGCCTACTCTAGCAGGATTACACAGTGTAGTAGAAAGAGGGCTTGAATTTGAATGCCAAGACTACTTGAAACAGGGACTAGATTTTAATCCTAGCTCTGCCATGTGTTGCCTGTGTGACCTTGGACAAGTTCTTTAACACTAGGCCTCAGTTTTCTCACCTGTAAATGAAGGCATTGGACTAGGTACTCCTCAGTTCACCTCCATCTCTCTTCTCCTTATCTCAGAACCCCAGGATGTGACTCCTTCTCTTCCTCATTTCTTCCTTTATTAGTGTCTGAAGAGGTGGTCCTTCACCTTATCAAGGTTAACATTTCTACAGAAATCCTTGAACCTCACCCCTTCCGTCCTCTCCAGCATATTTCTTGTACTATCATTCCCCCTGGCCCTTTAACCTTCCATATCTCCTTATCAACTTGTTTCTTCTCTACTCCCAACAAACTTACTCAAAGTGTCCCTCATTCCTAAAAAAACCTCTCTCACTTACATCCCTCTCTCATCTTAAAAGTCTCATCTCTTTCTCAAACTCCTTAGAAAAACTATCTTCGGTATAAACACTGCTTTCATTTCCTCTCATCTCACTCTCTTCCTAACTCTTGCAAACTGATTTCCCTCCAATCAATCAACAAATATTTATGAAATGCCTACTATATCTAATGGCAGCTTCTTAATTCTCATCCCTCTTGACCTCTCTGCAACATCTGACACTTTGACCAGCTTCTTTCCTCTTCAATACTCTTTCTTCTCTGGGTTTTCATAATACTTCTCTCTCCTGGTTTTCCTTCTTGTCCAACCACACCTTTTACCTATGCCCTTCCTGCTCTGGGTCTCCCCCAGGTTTCTATCCTAGGACCTCTTTCCTCTCTGTAGTTTCTTGGTCACCTCACTGGGTATCCTAGATTAACATATCATCATACAGATGACTCCCAGATCTATATATTCATAACTAGTTTCTTTTTTGAGCTCCAGTCATATCACAAATTACCTATTGAACATTTCCAAATGGATGTGTTATGGGCATTTCAAATTCAAGATGTCCTAAATGAAACTCATCAATTTTCCTCCCAAACCACCCCTCTACCAATCTTCCCTCTTTCTGTGGAGGACACCATCATTCTTTGGGTCATACAGATTCACAAGCTGTATATCCTACATGACTCTTCATCCTCACCCATCACACATATATTCAATCAGTTGTCAGAGTTCTTTCTATTTTCACAGAATCTCTCTCATAACATCTTCTCTTCACAATATCTCTTCATGCATCTATATAGACACCACTCTAACCTCTCATCATCTCTCATTAGGACTATTCGATAGCTTCCTATTTGGTCTTCCCTTTGCAAGTTTCTTATCCCTCTAATCCATCTTCTACACAACCACTAAAATGATTTTTTTTTGCATTTTAAATTAAAATATATTTCCCATGTTTACATGATTCATTTTCTTTCTCTCCCCTCTTCCCTCCCTTCACCAGAGCCAACAAGCAATTCCATTGGGTTATATAATTATTATTGTAAAGTGATTTTTCTAGAAAGCAGGTGTAATCATGTCACATCTGTTGCCTAATAGATTCCAATGACTTCATATTGTCTTTATGATGAAATACAATCTCCTTTGTTCGACATTTATATTTCTTTATAACCTGGCTCCTTTCTACTTTTTCCAGAATTCTTGCTTTTAACTCCCTTCCTTGCATTTGGAGATCCAGTGATATTAATTTCCTCCATCTTCTGCATACATATACTCTGTCTCCTGACTCCTACTCTTGGACTGTTTCCTTTAAGTCTTCCCTTCATAAAAGCAATGACAACTTCACTATTAGTAAAAAAACTAACACCTTCAAGTTTTTAGTAGGGTGGGCTTTAGGTACCTCTAGCACTGATGAAAGGTTAGTACAAACTATTTTAATTTTTTTATTTCCAGGCAGCTTCTGTTACAAGCATTTCAAATCTATTCCAATGTTAGATGTTTCTGTCCAAAATGAATCCCTTACGTTAACATTGCAATTGTCTTTGAACTAGATGATTTCTAAAGTCTGTTTCAGTTTTACCATCTTATAATTCTAATCAATTAAACGCTGAGGACAACAGAATCTATGTACTTTTAAAAGAATAGAAAAGTCATTGATATATTGAACTAAATGGATGGAATATGATAGGTCTATTATTAGGAGGAACATCAAGAAATTTCAAACAGCTTAACAGCAAAAGGCTCAGAACAGTACATTAAAAAAATCCATAAAATAATAAGCTATTGCCAGTTGCTCACTGGGAGAGAATGAGGAGGAAATCAAGCAATAAAAGAAGGTTCTAAGATTTTCAATATCTCTCAGTTAGCATTTTTCTAAGTGACATGATTGAAAGAATAAAGTGAATGCTCAACAAATTTGTGGATGATGCCAAGGTGGGAAGAGTGGCTAAAAGCTTCATAAGGATATAGAGAATTTTAAAATTACCTTTACAAATTGAAATAGTAATTAGAAAAAGATAAATTCAATAGGGACAATGCATGTGATCTACATGGGGAAGAAAAATGAATTGTTCAAAAGTAAAATGTAGATTAACTGTTGAGATACAAAAATGGGTCAGATTAGAGTACAAATTTGACATGAGTCTATCAAATGAAACTACTGGAAAAGAGAAAGGCAAGCAGAATCCTGGAATGCATAAATAGATATATTTGTATGAGGCAATCTTTCTGCTATATTTAGTATTTTTTAACTAGTGTAAAGTACACAGGATTTGGAATCTGAGTTCAAATACCAGTTCTGCTGCTTTTTTTAGTTATGTGACTTTGAGTTAGTGGCTTAACTTTTCTGGGCCTCATTTTCTTCATCTATAAAACAAGGAGTTTGGAATAGATTATCTCTCAGGCCACTTGGAGATCTAAGTCAACTGGACCTATTATTTCCTTGATTTAAGGGACTCTTCCATAGGAAATTCCCTTTACCAAAGTACTTCTGATCTTGCACTTTTATTCATGGTCTTAGAGTTATCGGGGAAAATAAGAGGTAAATAACTTGCCCAAAGTCACAAAGCTAAAATATATATAATAAATAGGTAGGACTTGAACTGTGATCTTTCCTGACTTCAGCATCAGTTCTCTTATCTATTATACTTTGCTATCTACTATGGCTGTTATTACCCTTTACAGGTGAGGAAACTTAGACTCCCCTGTGGCCACAGTCATTAAGAGTCAGAGGTTAGATCTAAGTCCAGTACTCTCCTGATTCCAAATCCATCACTCTTTTTACTAGTACTTTTCACTACTCATTTCCTGCCTTGAATCCCTGTGGAATATCTAGGATCATGGAGGATTTGGAGAAGAAGGCAACAAATACAGCTAAAGTATTTGTACAACATAGTCTCTGAAAAAAGTCTGAAGGAGTCTAGATACTGAGTCCAGAGAAAAGTAAACCGAGCAGTTGTTTAACTTTATTATATGTCATTCCTCTTTTTCCTCTCTACAGTCTAGACAGACTTGGCTTCTTGCTGTTCTCCAGACACAACGCTTTTGGCTCCTACCCTGTCATCTCTGCACGGTCCCTGGAATGAACTCTCCTCACCTCCAGTTCTTGGAATCTCTGATCAAGACAACTTTGAACAATTTAGGAACTCTGATCAGAGTAATGACCAAAGATGATTCCAGAGGACTCATAATGAAATATGCCCTCCACTTCCTGACAGAGAAGTGATAGACACAGAATGTAGATTGAGACATACATTTTTTGGATATTTTTTTGGAGATGGCCAGTGTGGTAATTTGTTTTGCTTAAATCTACATGCTTATAATTTTATTTTTCTTCTTTCTCAGTTGGAAGGCAAGGAGTCAGTGGGGAATAAAAGTAGGCAAAAGAAAAGGCTGACTTTAGATGATTGAAAAAGAATAAAATTAAGTAAAAAAAAGTAAAAGGAAACTGTTGAAGCAACACCTTTTCCATATGGCCTTCCTTGCTAGTTCCTCTTCTCAGATGTATACCTTGTAACCTAAGAACTCTGATCAAAGCAATGTTCAATTGTGATTCCAGAGGATTTCCAGCAAAAACTTGCTACCCATCTCCTGACTGAGAAGTGATGGCCTCAAGAATAGAATGAGCCATATATATTTTTGGACATGGTCAATGCATATTTATTATAGGGGTTTTGTTTTTCTAGTAGTAAGGGGAGTAGAAGAGAGAAAATTGACTTTTTGCTTACTGAAAAAGAGAAATTTTAATTTTAAAATATGAACCTTGCATTTACCTTGTATATGTTTTATATGGGCCTTTTCATGTATATGTTGTCTTCACTGAAAGTAAGCTCCTGGAAGGCAGGAACTATTTTCTTTTTGTTTTTTGTTTCCTAGGTACTTAACACAGTTCTGGCACATCTTGGGTTCTTAACAAGTATTTGATGTTTCTTTGAATTTGAAGGGCTTTTCTACTGAGCCTAGTGAATGACTTGCAAAAGGACTCTCCATCTTCCCTGAGGCAAGAATCAAAAATAGCTTAAATCACAGCACAAGATTTTAGATTAGAGAAAAGATTATTTTTCTGTTCCTGATGGGTTGTTTTTGTATATGTGTTGGATCTTTTTTTTAAACATTGGAATGAATTACTGACAAAGTTTGTGATAGCTCCTTTTGGAGGTTGACTTTTAAAGAATAGACCCTTATCTCTTTAGTATAGTTGAAAAGTGGTCCTGCCCAAACAGAGTGGGAAGGAATAGACTAGACACTGGAGGAGCCCTGAGGGTTCCTTCCAGCTCTGTGAGTCTATGGTTCTCTACTTGGGCTCCAGCCAGACTCTTGCAGACAGCTGAAAAGGAGAGGAAGAAGGCTGTTACTTGGGAGAGGGCCAAATCTTTTTCTCCAGGTTGAAGCCTTAAATTCCTGGCAGTTAAAGAAAGGATTTCCTCCAGAATGCATTCCCAGTGATGCGCTAGCCAGCCAGTCCCTAGGTTTCACAGGGTGGGAAAACATCTGAGATTTGGGAACAGGAAATTTAATGCCTAGGGTTGACGAGAGACAGAACTAAAGGAAAAGGAGACAATGGAAAGAGAATAACAAGTCGAAGACAAGTGGAGAATGAACAGTAAAGTCTTGATTTCTATTCCTTCTTCCTTTCACGTTGTGTCAGGAACAAATCACAGTTTAAATCAGGTCTTTTGCATTTACACATTCATTATGTTTCCATTATTTCCCAATGTAGCCCTTTACAAAGGTAGAGTCTTATAAATATGTCTGAGAGGAGTAATTCCATATGTCATCAGACTCACAAGCTTTCTGGGCTTCTCTCTGCTACCCCAGCTACAAAATAGGGATGACATCAAAAGGTCTACAAATTTGCAGGGCCCCTGACCCATTTTGAAGAGGCAAGGACTAGTGATTGTGGGTCAATTAAGAATCTACAAGATAGAGGGAGGTAGGTGACTCAGTGGATTGAAAGCCAGGTTTAGAAAGGGAGGTCCTAGGTTCAATCTGGCCTCAGACACTTCCTAGTTGTGTGACCCTGGGCAAGTCACTTAACTCCTATTGCCTAACCCTTACTGCTCTTCTGCCTTGGAACCAATTCATAGTATGATTTTAAAGGAAAAGTTAAAAAAAAATCTATGGGATGAAGAGCAGGCAATCTGTTTTGCCCTCACATTTTTAGTTTCCTTTTATGCTCCCCACTGAAAATACTTAGTAAATATATCATAATAAATATATAAATATAAAATAGTAAATATATGGTAATAAATAAATGATGCTCCCAAAAAGCTATTTGGAAAAATTATACTTTGGCCCTCAAGAATTTTACAAAGCAGGGAGAGAGAACCCTACACAAGTTTTAGAATTTGACTTGTATTAAAATTTTCATTTTATTACAGACTTGTGATATCATTGGTAGGGAGGACTTCTAGTGTGGAAACTCCTTTCACTAATACAGATCAATAATTCAAGTGTAATTTACAGTCCTAGACAGATGCTTAGAACAACTAAGGGATTAAGGGATTTGTCTATCATCGTACAGCTTGTATATGGCAAAGGCCAAACTTAAACCTAGTATTTTCTTACTCCAAGACCAGCTTTCTAGCCACCATGCCAATGCTACTTCACCCCCAATGTTGAAAAGTGCTTTTACCTTAGTTTGGTTCACTGTTTTCTTTGCCAAATTAAAGGAATTTTAGATGAGATTAAGAGAAAAAGGTGAATGAAAGTAATCAAGAGCTGTGAAAGCAATGAGGAAAGGTAGAGAAAAGATTATTGTTTGGAAGACAGAAGTAAAGAATGAGAAACCGGGGGTAAAAATATGGACATGAATGTTAATTTGACAACTAAAGGCATGGAAAAAATAGAACAAATAAAAGAGCATTAGAAACATATAAGATAAACAATTGCTTGAATGCATGGGCTGAGGCAGACATGAATGAGAAATAGACCCTGAACAAGGACACATGTTACAACCAGTGGAAATGTGCGTTGGCCATGGGTGGGGGGAGAGGGGGGGGTGAAGGGGAAAGTAGGGGCATAAAGTATGTAAACAGATTAAAAACGAATATTAATAAATGTCTAATAAAAAAAAGAGCATTAGAGTTAATAGCCAGGCAGATAGAAGCAAACTGAAATTCTCTTAGGTCAAAGGGAGAATGACCTTTGAAAAACACCAGGTCTTGACCTTAAGATTAGGAAATTTCTGAATTTTCAGATTCAAAATTATGTAAGCAGTATGGTTAGAAGTCCATTGGAGAACAGCTCAAAGTAGGGAGAGCAGGAGTAAGTGGGGATGTGGAGGTGACAGAAGGATGTGGCCAATGGCAGGGGACTCCTGGACCCTCCTATGTCAAACTGTAAGGAAAGCAAGATGAAGGCATATATATATATATATNCTCTTGTCCATCCTTCTAGGCTTATTAGACTTCACATACTCTTCAATATAGTCAAAATAAAAGACTTGCTGTTTCTCATACCAGACATTCTATCTCCCATCTCCATGTCTCTGCATTTTTTTCCCCAAACCTAAAACATACTCCCTCTTTTATTCTGCCTTTTAGAATATCCAGCTCTCTTCAAAGTCCAGCTCAGGTAATCTATATTTGGCTACCTCCTGTGAAGATTACATCCCCCAAATTACTTTTATTACCTTGTAGGTACTTTGTATTTACTTACATGCATGTGCATAGTTTCTCCCAATAGAGCATAAATAACTTGAGCATCAGGTCACTTTCATTTTACCTTTTTCCCCCAGCACTAGCAGATGCACAAAACATGCCTCTTGATTGTGAGACAAAGTTCAGTAAGGTGGTGGACTCAATGAATCACCAAGATGGAGTCAGGGAGCCTTTCAATCAAAACAAATTTCATGTTCCTAGCTTAAGCCCCATTTCTCCACATCCACATCAACAGGACATGACGAGGAACATGATGATAAATTATTCCTTTAAAAAGGCTAACAGGATATGCAGATAAATAGACTTGAAAGTCCTCCTTTTGACTGATTAGAACCTGCTTGAATAATTAGAAAAATGGGCTTCATAAATGGTGTGTTCCAATTAGCTAACTTGCAGGATAAGATTGTAACTCTCAAGTAACCAGCCAATGGTGAATAGGGAAGAGACTGTCTTTGGGTTAGGGGCTAGGATAAAAAGAGCCTCTGTGTTCCCATACTTTTTACTTGCTTGCTGGCTTGTAACACTTGTAACACTGGCTCAAGAAATAGAATCCTGGAAAAAAGATTCTAGGATTCTATTTCATCCCGTTTTCACAAGGATGAAATAGAAAAGCCTTTGCCACATTAATGCCAAGTTGAATATTTTTTGAGTAAGTGGTTATTCCTCTAATTGACTGAGACTGTTTCTTTCCTCCTTTTCCAGGCAATGAGAATATGTAAAATTATAGCAGAGAGACTTAGATACTGTTTAGAAGTAGAAAGAGGTATTGGTAGGCATCCTGTTCAAAAACAGAATTGCTTGTAGAGTATGTGGGCCTTGGGAAAAGGTTTAATGGGGTGGAGACTGACTATATGCTCTTTCTAGGGTCTTTAAGGAAGCCATATACTGGGAATGTGTTTAGTGTATGTGAGCTCCTTAAAAGCAGTATTTTTGCCTTTCTCCATATTCTCAGCGATTAGCATAGTGCCTGGCATACAGTAAGTACTTAATAAATGCTTGCTGATATGTCAGTTTGGTGATTCATGGTAATGAATGAAAAATATGCTAAGTATAGTGTCAGTATAGGTAAAAAAATAATTGAAGACAGGAGGCATAAGGTAATTGTGGTATTACAGGTGTGAGATCCTAAGTCTTTTTTTTTTTTTTTTAATAAATAGGGGCAAGGATGGTAAGTCATATTCAAAAAGATCTGTAGTGATCTAGTTTGTGGCTTGTGCTACCCAACAGCATATACACTGTGTTTGTGTGTGTGTGTGTGTGTGTGTGTGTGTGTGTGTGTGTATATATATGTGTATATATATATATATATATATATAATAGGAATTCTAGAAAACAGGAAATTTCTCTTCCTTGAGGGCAGTGACTATTTCATTTCTGAATTTAGCCACCTAGTTAGTGCCTGGTACTGGGAGGTGTTTAATAAATATTTGTTGGTTGATTGATAAACTTATTATATTCATCCTTTCTCTATTCCTATAGTCACTGCCTAGGTCAAAAGCCTCATTACAATTTCAGTAGCTTACCAGCTGGTCTCTATGAATCCATTCTCTCTTCTTTCAAACACAACAATCATGGGACTAATTTTCCTTAAATATCTTTCATTCTATAATTCTCTTCTAGAACCTATTTTCCTCTTACCTGCCACATCAGATTTGAATTTCTTTTCCTCCATAAATTGGCCAGAACCAACCTAACCAACCTTATTTTTTATTTTTATTTATTTTTACCTATTACATGTAATAACAAATTTCCATATAAGTGTTCCGAAGTTAAATGATCCAAATTGTCTCCTTCCCTCCCTCTCTCCCCTCTCCTGGAGCTGGTAAGAAATTCAATTTGTTTTATACACATATTACCATGCAAAACATTTCCATATTGTTCATTTTTGTAAGTGAATAATCTTATAAAACCAAAACCCCAAAATATAAACCCAGATAAGCAACTGAAAAATCATATACTTTCGTTTGCATTCCTACTCCAATAGTTCTTTCTCTGGAGGTAGATAGCATTCTTTGTCATAAGTCCCTCAGAACTGTCCTGGATCATGGAATGGCTAAGTCTATCACTTTTGATCATTCCATAATATTGTTGTTACTGCCTAGTGTTTTCCTGGTTCTGCTTATTTCACTCTGTATCAGTTTCATGGAGTCTTTCCAGCTCTTTCCGAAATCATCCTGTTCCATCATTACTTACAGCACAATAGTATTCCATCCCCATCATATACCACAATTTGCCCAGCCATTCCCCAATTGATTGACATCCCTTTATTTTCCATTCTCTGCCACCACTAAAAAAGAAGCCCAACCTTATTTCTCAGGGGTCCTCAATATAGGTTTTCTTCTCTAATCGGGTGAATCTCTTCACTGTCTTACAAACATATCATGTAAAAAGTATTCCCTTTCAGGGAAATATTTTCTCTTCTCCTAACTGCCCATCTTTGGTCATTCTTCATGGTCCAGCTCCAGTTTCGCAGTTACACTAAGGGATTCCCTGACTGATTCTAGCCTCACCTATCTTACTATTCTAAATTCTTGATTTGAAAAGATTTACTTAATTAGTTAATTTAGAATATTTTTCCATGGTTACATGATTCATGATCTTTTCCTCCCCTCCTCCCACACTCTTCTCATAGCCACTGAGCAATTCCACTGGGTTTTACATGTATCATTGATCAAGACCTCTTTTCTAAATTCTTAAAAGCACTTCAGTTTCTGTATCATACAAGTTAGCATCTAGTTATCTACTCCCTTCATTTCTTCTATCATTTGTGTTCAAGTTGAGTAGAGATCCTAGGTTTGGAGCTAGAAGAGACTTCAAAAATCATGTAGTTCCACCTCCTCATTTCATAGATTTGTAGACTAGAGAGAAGATGACCTGTTGATGGTCACGCAGGAGATGGAGCTGGTTTTAGAATGGAGGTCCTCTGATTTCCGGGGTCAGAGCTCATCCCACTATATCAGTCTCCTTCGCGTCTTACCCTCTTTCTTGAACCCCAGAACCCCAGGCACCTGGCATGCCATTGCTTGGTGAGAGGTATTTGATACGATGATGGTGGGGAGGAGGATGACGTGCCGTCATCAGTCAGTCGACAAACACTAAGTCCTAACTGTAGGAGTCCAGCTATACATTAATCTTGATATTATTTTAAGGGTGCTCAAAAAACGAACTCTAGTATTACTTTTGATTGATTTCTGTAACCTTGAGTTCAATTGAATCTCAATCGTGCCAAATTCCTAGCCCTTCCCTAAGGCTGTACTCAGAAGCCTGGAAAGGAGGATTCTGTGTTTGATCCTGCAGGGAATGAGGAATGGGTCATCTACTCTTGTCTTCCTGCCTCTGAAGCAGCGCGGTGCCTCGCGGTGTTGAACGCCCGTTTGCAGGTTCCTTAAGACCCCCCTTTCCACCGGATCCCGCCTCGGACTCCCGGATGGGGATGGCGGGGACGCTGGCCGCAAGGACTCACCAACTCCGCCGAGTTCAAAGACTCTTATCAGGGTGCTGGTGGCCAAGGAGGAATTTTTTCAGCCATAACAGCTCTCAAACACTCTCTACGAAGCGCTCTGTGTGTGTCTATGATCCTGCGCTTTGAAATAGCAGATGTATTCCTGCTAGATTGATATGGAAGGTTTTAGGCGTGTTTTCATTATAAAAACGCCACGAGCTAGGCCATACTAGTATCATTTACCCCTATTTTTGAGGTGAGAAAAACGGAAGCACCGAGAATGAAAGTGACTCGTCTCTGGTCACGCAATAGGTGTCAGAGGGAGGGAATTACGAAAATTGTCTCTCCCCACTAGGCTTCCCTTCCAGGAAATAATCTATTGTGAAGAAGGCACGGGTGGGAGTAAAGGAAATTCCAAAGCCCACCCGTGGGAGAGACAATTCCCTCATTCCCTCGCTTGCTTCTGAAAATGGGCAACAGCTCAGAAGCCTTTCACGCAGGTTTTCCCCAGGTCCCGTCATTGCTTTCTCCCCCAGTTCCCCAGCCCTGTCTGGCGCTCTCCTGCCTCTTTTAGCCTTCATGACGTCACAGACTCCCGGACACAGACCCGCGTCTGGGCTCTGACCCAGGCTTCCTGGGGCCGCGGACTTTCACCCCTGCTGGGGATCCGATTGCTCCCAAGTGACGAGGCCAGGAGTTTCACAACATGAACTTCACCTTTCGTCTTGGGGAATGGATCCGCCAGCCCAAGGGGGCTCACGCTGCAGCCCTTCTCTTTGCCCCAAGAGGAGGGGCAAACAGTCAGAAGCTGCCTCCCGCGTGGGTGATGAAAGGCACTTTTTGGGGTTATTTTAAATAAATTCATAAATTTTAAATAAATTCATAAAATTTCGATGCTAGGAAATGGTAGTCTTCATGAGACAGGCTGCTGTGTCTTCCAGAGAAGACTTTGGAGCTGTTCTCTGCTTTCTTTTCTTTTGTTAATGTGAATTTATTTGGGGATGGGGCTTTTTATCTTGCCCCGTTATATGGGGTCTTTATGCCTTACTTCTTCTCCAAATGCTGATGTGATCCGCAATATGAGGCCATATAATGTCACTTATTTATTTAATGCTAGATTTTCAGTCACACAAAAGCAGGCAGGGACTGGGTCTTTCTAAATTAGAAAATTTAATGGAAATAACCTGTATAAAAAAATATGCTCTCCAACTGCGAATGACTTGGCTATTCTCAGGAAAACAAAGATTCAAGATAATTCTGAAGGACTCAAATGCTATTCACTTCCAGAGAAAGAACTAATGGAATTTAAATGTGGATCAAAGCATACTATTAAAAAAAAAAACCAAAACAAAAAACAAACCCTTACCTTCTATTTTAGAATCGATACAATTATTGGTTCCAAGGCAGAAGAGCAGTAAGGGCCAGGCAACCGGGCTTAAATGACTGGCCCAGAGTCACACAGCTAGGAAGTGTCTCAGGCTAGATTTGAATCTAAATCCTCTTGACTCCAGTCTTGGCCCTTAATTATATATTTTATATATCTATACTTAAAATATATTTAAAAATATATGAAATAGTATGGGAACAGCTAGATGGCTTAGTATATCTGTATATATTTATCCATTTATTTTTTGGTCTGTTTTCTTTTACAACATGACTCATGGAAATGTCTTGCGTAACAGCACATATAAAACCTGTATTAAATGGCCTGATGTCTCAGGGATGGGGAGGGAAGGAGAGAATTTGGGATTCAAAAATGTAAAAAAAGGAATGTTAAACATTTTTTACATTAGGAAAAAAATGCTGAAATGCAAAAAAACTCCATTTCCATACATTTCACCTATTCAAACCTCTCTACCCTCTGGCCTCAATCTCTAAACAGTATTTCCCATCTCAGGTCTTCTAGACCCTCCCAGTGGTTAGTGCTGGCCATCCCTCTCCCATTACTTTCTATACATTTTGTATTTACTTACTCTTCTAGGCACATACTATCGCCCTCCAGGAGAATGTAAACAGAGGGCAGGGACTATTTGGTTTCTACAGCCCTAGCTTAGTGCCTGGTAGACAGAAAGTCCTTAATAAGTGCCTATTGAATAAACAGCAAAGAAATAGAATTCTTTTCCCCCTGGTAGTCTGTAGCAGTTGGAGCAGGGAGGTGATTCAGGGGATAGAGGACCAGGAGTGAGGAAGGCTCATCTTTGGGAGCCCAAATCAGGACTCTTAGTGGCCTTAGTTTCCTTATCTCTAAAATGAACTGGAAGAGGAAATGGCAAACCTTTTCAGTGTCTTTGTCAAGAAAACCCCAAAAGGGGGTCACGAAGAGACAGACCAGACAGAAAAGACTCAATGACAATCTGGGGCAGCCTGGTATAAGTTCCAAGAGCTCATGAGGTCTTTGAATAGGATGAGGGCCCCCAGAAGCCTGGCTCACCAAGGAATCAATGAAAGAATTTGAGATCTGCTAGCCTCCTCCTCTTCTCTCCCACTAGTCCTGACAAGCAGGCTAGATTCTGGCAGTATGTGATCCCACCCTAAAGCTCAGTGCCTCATTTTCAGCCCTATTCCTGAAAGGTTGCAACACCTAGTTTGAGTAATCAGTGGCTTTAGTTTTTATGCGGCTTGTTCTCTTCTTTGTCTGGTTTTATAGGGGATGCACTCACAGCTGCATAAATAATAGTGTCTCCCAGCTTTGAAGGTCATGTTTTCTGACAAACTGGGAGGTTGCTTCATTAGAAAAAAAAATCATTCGAATAAATTTGTCCTTAAAGTAGTGCCTCCATTACTTCATCCACCCAAGCATTCAACCAATGGGAGAGGAAATAAAAAGGGAAGGCAAGAGGAGGAGTGCCCCCTGCCATGGGTTCATAGTAGGTGCTTAGAAAATGCAATCAGAGTGCAGGGCATGGCTAAGGTTTTTCTGTTTTGTACACCTAGTGCTCAGCACACAAGAAGCACCTTATAGACACCTTTCATATTCATTCAGGCAGGCCACATGCTGGCTAATGGGGATGCAAAGCAAGAATAAGGCTCCCGCTTCTAGAAGATTATCTAGAAGTTTTATCTTTTTGTATAAAACAAAATGAACAGACCAATAAATGCAAAATACAAAGAAAATAAAAAGTAATTTGGAAGAAGCCTCAAAAACAGTGAGATAAGGAAAGACCTTTTGAAGGAAGTCTAAAGCATTTGAGAAGTCTTTTTTAAAACAAACCAACAAACCAACAAACGCTTATCTTCAATTTTAGAATCAATACTGGTTCCAAGGCAGAAGAGCCTTCTTAGTAAGAGTTTCCAAAACTAATGAAAATTACAGGTTCATTTTTTATTCAGCTAGTACTAAAATAGTGGGTAGTTGGAAGGGATGTGGTTTTGAAGTGAGCAAAATCACCTGGGAACTTTCAGCATCTCTTAAAGCTACTCATCAAGAATGCATCTGAATGCTAATCCGTAAAAGAATTTTTCCAAAATTTTTTTTACTCAATTATTTATGACTACTCTTATCAGAAAATTTATTTTCCTTGCCAAGATCATTTAAGTTTTAAGGTTAGTAATTTAGGTATAGGGGCCATGGTTGGTTGCTGCCCAGATCAATGGAATAATTTTATTTGGCTGGTTTAGAAAAATACTGTGAATGTGGCTTTTGGTTTTGTCAAGTCAATTTTATGTAAGCACAGGCAAGTTTAGGGACTGATATCATAAGTGAGTGTAATATTAGAGGGATATAACATACTCCCCTATTCTTTATTGATGGCTATTGAAAGGTTCTGGGTTTTTTTTTTAAATGCTTTTCCTTTGGTTTGCCAAGTAACACATAACTGAATATTCCTGGCATTCAAATTAAGCTCTGGGTTGCCAGAAGATAACCCAAATTTGAAAAACAAGATTCTGCAGGTTACTCATTTACTTTGATGGGTACACTGGCAAATTACTTCTCATCTCATCTTTTGACATTTTTGTCCTCCTGTAAGGAACTGTTCTGATTGAAAATCTAATACTAACATATTGTAAAAGGGAATTCTTTGTTCTCTTTGAATTCACACTTGTGAAAGGGATTCCTTTATTCTCTTTGCCTAGTTGGAGCTAATACCTTAGTTAACACTAACAAACTAGGTGGAGGAACTAGAAAACCACTTACTGAATTCACACCCTACTTAGTGCTAGGTGTGAAGCCAGCAAGATACCTGGAAAGCTCCACCTTTTTTCTAACTCAGTCAGAAACTTGTGAAACTGAACCTTTTCAATGAGTATTCACCCTTCCAGAAGGTGCAAACGGGTTCCCACAAACACTGTCTCCTGGGCAGTGCTAGACTATTTGGAAGCTGTGATTGGTCCCTGTGAAATGGGTTAGGGACAGGAGGCCACTATAAAAGGCCCTGAATTTCTGAGGCTGGGGAGTGGACTCCAAGAGGAGAGTCAACTCAAGTAAGGAAGTTGGCTTCAAGAAGGTTGGCTCAAAGAAGAAAGAGGGCCTCAGGAGTCACCTTGAGCTCAAGTCAATGTCTTTGCCTGCTTCTTGGAGAGAATTTGGGTGAGTGGATAGCTGGCTTTCTCTTCCTGTCTTCTAGAGAGAGTTTGATTCTGGTTAAGGTCAACAAGTCCTGGCTGACCCTTTTGTATTCCTCTGCTTTCACTCTTTCCACCACTATTGTAAATAAAAGCTTAATATTAAAGGTCATTTAGACTTAGAGCAATACTTTGAATCAGCGACCACTATTATTATTTATAATTTTCATATATTTTAGTCAAACCATTAATTTTTAATTCCTACAATATTAAGAAATGTACCTACTCTGTGTTTGGTTTAAAGCCTTCAATTATTCCTTACTGCCTCTATAATAAAATACAAATTCCTAAATCAGGCATTAGTATTTCCATATACTAAGAACAGGATAAGAAAATTGTGCAAGAGATTTTATATGCAATTTGTTTTTTTAAAGTATACATTACATCTGGCATTCCTCTTCTTCCTTTTCCAGACTTGTCTTACCTTGCACACCATCCTCCATATATCTGCATTTGCCCATCTTTCATATGACAGAATGGACCCCTTTTTTAATCTCTGGCCTTCTGGAGTCCCTCTAATGCTCAGTTTAGCTCCTCTGTAAAGGTTTTCCTGATGTTCCCAGTTAAGTCTTTTCTCCCTCCTCATATTTCCTAAGAGTACTTTGTAACTCTTCTTTTCTCATATTATAGCAGGCTTGGTAGAACACAAGGTCTTTGAGGGCAGAGAATCTTTTTTTAAAATTTTGTAGAGAAGAGAACTGGTCCAAGTCAGGACAATCAAAGTAACTTGTATTCAAGTCCTGCCTCTGACACTTGTTTATGTGACTCCCCATTATTCATTTAATCTCAGTGATCCAGGTTAACTATCATGGGTCTAACCTGGAAAACAGATCTTAATTTGCATTTTTGGTGATACTTCTCTTACCATTATTTCCCTTTAATACAAAATCATAATGTGGTCTAAAAAAGAAAAAAATCCAGCTTAGCAGAGTGCCTTGCATTTACTAGGCAGCTACTAAGGTTTTTTTGAGCAGGGGAAGACATAAGGAAGATGACTCTAGCAGTGGTAAACATTAGAAATGGCTTCTAGTTAGTGTTGTTTGGGACAGAACAACTCAGGTGAGAGGCAACAAGAAGCTGAACTAGGATGATGGCAATGTAAGCAGTGTGGAGGACTTGTGGAAGCCATCTTACAGAGGAATAGTAGATGGGATTTGATTTTGTAAACTAAAAAATGTCAGCAGTAACTGGCAACTGACTAGAGAGTGTCTAGTTGAAAGACAGAGAGGGTTCAGGGTAAAGTTGATTATTGCAAATGTGTTGGATCTGGGCATCCCAGAAGTATATACCTATGAGAGAGTTTCATATAAGAGGCCAGAGATGGAGGTAACCAATTGGGAAGTTGTTTCCAAAGAGGTGATAATTCAAACAAGGGAAGTGGATCAGATTCAATTTAATCCAACAACTATTTGCTAGACATTTCCCACAAGCTAACTTCTGGGGATATAAAGATGAAATTTTAATAGTTCTTGCCTTCAAGAAGGTTACGTTTTACAGGGGAGAGGAAGCACATATAATTAAAAAACAAATAAGTATGTCAGAGTGGCAAGGCAATCTATCCCAGGTCATAATATTTGCCTCAGGGCAGAACATTTCAAGGACTTCTAAGAAGGGGGTGGCTAGAGCTGTGGTTTGGTCAAATCTGAGACAAGTGGCATAAACGATATCAATATAATCAGAATAAGGGAACCTTTCACTGGAACTCTTTGCATCAAGTATCTCAGATAAAAGCTTGACAGTTCAGAAAACATAACTGACACATTTAGAAGACTAAATCATTCTTTTTTAATTGCATTAAAATTCGGCAATTACTAAATCAGACGAACATTTCAATGTACAGTATACTAGGAAACAGGAGAATTGTACATGAAACAATAAATACTAACAATTATTCTCCAATAAGCAGACAAAGGCTATGAAAAGTGTCAAATGAAAAGAAATGCATCAAACACTAAAAAATTTCCAACTCACTTATAGGAGAAATATTTTTTAAAATGGATGCGTTTTCTTTTTATAGCATATATTCCTCCTTTATCAATCAAGAT
Source organism: Gracilinanus agilis (assembly GCF_016433145.1). Classification (NCBI taxonomy): domain Eukaryota; kingdom Metazoa; phylum Chordata; class Mammalia; order Didelphimorphia; family Didelphidae; genus Gracilinanus; species Gracilinanus agilis. The sequence goes on along the minus strand of NC_058132.1, from coordinate 596,167,214 downwards.
ACTCTACATCCTTTATGACAAAAATTTAAAGAGAGGAAGTAGTTTAACAAAACCTACATACTGACCATGTTTGATGATGTGTACAGACCTTGCACATCCAAAGTTCTTCCTTTTGCAATTAAGGCAAGGAGGTGCATTTTCTCAAAGCTTTCTCTGGGCCTTGGTCAAAAGCATTAAATTATGCTCTTTACTGTTTTGTTTATACTGGGTAGTCATGCACATAACTTTCCTGGTTTAACTCACTCTAAGATAAATAAGGCATCATTTTCCTTCAGATTCTGTTTTGTTCAGTTTATCAGTCAGATTTAAAAGCTTTCTTTTAACTAGTTAGTCAAAATTACTATAAAAAAAAACTCCTTATAACCATTTCACCAAATAATTGTCTCTTCATTAACACACTTGTCAAGCTAGAATACCTTTTAGTTAGCTATTCTATTGCCAACACATTTGATTTCAATTATTTGTGGTCTTCAGCTTTTCCTGATAGTAAGCATGAATTTGCCTTTTTGTAATGTCTGGTTCTGTCTCTGGAACCATGAATTTCTTCTCCAAGCTAAATATACCTGTCAGCTGACTAGCATACGTCAAGGACTCAAAGTCCTTTATCATTCTGGTTGCCCTCTTTGGGACACTCTCCAGATGACCAATATCCTTAAACTTTAGCACTAAGGACTGAATACAGTACTCCAAATCAGGTATGATGAGGTTAGAGGGAATATCACCTCTACTCTTGGAAGGTATACCTTTTATAAGGTCTGAGATTATGTTCATTTTTTGGCTACTGCATCACACTGCCAACCAATTTTTTGCAATTTACTAAAATCCCATTAGAGACTCCTATACCTTCTGGTTATAGATACAACTATAAGCCTCTAAGAAGGTCTTTGATCCTAAATGCAATATCCTTGACTCTGAACCACACAAGCTAGGGTAGACAATTATCTGAAGATTGTCACACTCTCTCAAGCAAAAATAAATTAGTTTAGTTTTCATCCTTGAAATGCCATAGACCAACGTTTCTACTTTACACTAAATTTTGGGTGGTTGTCTTTCCAGTGAAGTCAAATAACTTCTATTGGCCAACAAGGACTTTTATTTGACTCACCATCCCTTCCAGATGGCTGACTGCCAGAAACTGCCCTTTCATAATGAAAGGGTATTTACTCTTTATCTTTTATACAAGTACTAACTTTTCCTTTATACAAAGATTTTCCATTAAAATGATTTTAATCTGCATTTTAAAAAAATTGTCTGTCATAGAGAAGGGCTTCTTAGTTCTATTATTTTAAAGGAATCACAATATGACACATCCTTTTTTTTTAACTGAGGCTCCTAGGAAGGACTGGGGTGATAGTAAAAAAAGAAGAGAATGTATTTAAGAGATAAAATATAATTTGAAAACAATTTAGCTTTTTCCCTTGGGGAAAACATGTAAAAATTTAAGAAGTGTTCAGAGAACTTGATCCAAATAAATTTGACTTCACATTTCAAGATTTTGTGTCCTCTTTAGGTTCAGCTGTAATTCCACCAAAATTTTCCAGACTATCTTCAAAGGTTGAAGTGATTAAAGAAAATTAATCCTCTTGAAGCCATATTGGCTGAAAACGTTTAAACTTGGCTAAATTGGTCCTATTACAATAGAAAATAGTGCTTCACTGAAGTTTGGCGGGATCATAGAATAGTCGGCTTACTGGTAGTCTCATTAAGAGGCTCAAGGAGAAGCATTTTAGGAGGAATAAAAGCATCATTCTGAACATTAAGACCAATTAAAAAGTTATCTCCACCAATCACTTTGTAGGCTTTGGAATGGCCTTCTTATCTAGAAAGCACTAAAGCCCCTATCATGTGACAGCCACTGTACTAGATTTTAGGGATATAAAAACAAAAATGAAAATCTTTGCCTACAAGGTCTCTGAAGAGAGAATGTGTATACAAGGGTAATAAATTCTTCAAAACAATTTTGTTGACTGGGTAAAGCCCACAAGAAATGAGGGTCCCTCAGTGTGTCCTGGATATGAAAGGATTCCCAAATACAACGGCAGCAGAAGTTTCTACCAAGAACCTTTGCCTTGGGGGGCAGCTGGGTGGCTCAGTGGATTGAGAGCCAGGCCTAGAGACAGGAGGTTCTAGGTTCAAATCTGGCCTCAAGACACTTCCTAGCTGTGTGACCCTGGGCAAGTCACTTAATCCCCATTGCCTAGGCCTTACCACTTTTCTGCCTTGGAGCCAATACACAGTATTGACTCTAAGATGGAAGGTAAGGGTTTAAAAAACAAACAAACAAAAAAAACCTTTGCCTTATCAAATTTTTCCTCACACTGGTTTAAGAAAAGGAAATAAAATCCAGGAGAGCCTCAAGTATGAGTTTATAGAGTCAGGTAGAGGCAACCTGGAAAAGAACTGTGGAAACATGCCTTCTATTTCGCTGGCCTTGGTACCTCCAACTTAGCTGAGGAAAATGTCTTCCTGCCTCTTTTACTAGGGAAGATTCCTTTTTCTCATTCTCCATGTTTAAAACTTTGACACTAATTGTACAAAAAAAGAAATTGTAGTTTAGTACCAAGACAGACAGACTAGGACTAAGGATTTAATGGACCATAATGCCATAATAGCACCAGAGGGTCCCCATTCGATTCTTCCACACTTCCTTACCATCTCATGCTCTTAAGAAAAATGGGAAAGAACTATTTGGATAAGCAGCTTCAACAGGCTAACTTCTGATAAGGAATAAGGGGAAGTAGAGATTGTACCAGTTACAGACATCTTACTTCAATGTAACTACTAACTTGTCTTGGATTGGCATCTGGTCTGCCACTCTCCATCTCTGTCATTCTACTTCATTCCTCCCTAACATATGCAGCTTTGGCTCACAATCAATAGCAAGGTATTCATCCCAAACATCCCTTCTGTACCAGTCTTAGACATAGCCTTTACTTCTACAATGCAAAATGGAGTTTGGTCCAGTGTGTTCTCCTGTCTTAAGACATGCAAAGTTCAAAAACTTGAAGCCAGGAAGACCTGAGCTCTTTAGTCCTAGGACTCTTGGTGGACTTGGGAAGGGGGTACCATTTCAGTATAATTATAAAAGGAAACAAAGATCAAAGAAAACAAAATTTGTATTTGCATAAACCTCATGCAATTAAAATGGAAATAGTTATCTGACAAAAAATACTGATAAAACTTCATGGCCAAGATAGAAGGAATTGCAATTTTAATTTTATCATTTTTTATAGAATCAATTCTGTATACTGGTTCCAAGGCAGAAGAGCAGTAAGGGTTAAGTGACTTGTTCTGGGTCACATAGCTAGGAAGTATATGAGGCCAGATTTAAACCTAGGACCTCTGGTCTTTAGGCCTGGTTCCCTCAAATCACTTAGCCACCCAGTTGTCCCCAGTGACTTCAATTTTTAAGAGACATTCCCCAAATGAGAATCAAGATATAATGAAGTTCAAGGGAAGAAATTCAAACCCTAAATAAATGCTCCCAAACACTCATAATTGGAAGCAAACTAAAGCAACTGAGGTACTACCCCACATCAATAAGATTGGCAAAATTGACAAAAATAGGAAAATAACAAATGAAAAATTAATATGCTGCTGTTGGTGGACCTTTGAAATGGTCTATATGGGAAAGCAATTTGTAATTAGGACCAAAAAGTGATATACACTGTCCTTTGGCTCACTGATACCACCAGTAGGTCAATCCTCTTAAAAAATTAAAAAGAAATACGGAGGGTAGAGGGGAGGGAAAGAAAATGAATTGCAAACATGGGGGGGGGGAAAGGAATAAAAGGTCTTTTGCAAAAAATATTTATCGAAAGGTATTTTTTTATAGCATTAAAGAACTGGAAGATTAGGCAGCATGAATCATTTGTGGGAACTGCTGAATAAATTGTTACATGAATGTAATGAAATACTATTAAGAGTGTAAGTGGAGGTTTAAGAGAAAGCTTGGAAAATTTGCTTTAAGAAAATTATGGAGGCAAGCCCTAAAGTAGAGGAAATAGTAAAGGCCTTAAAGTAGTATTTTGAGCTGAGTCAGGAGGTTGCAAGAAACAAGAAATGGGGAATGTGTATTTCAAAAGCACAGACATATGAGGAAAAAGTCAAAATGCTTTATCATTTGTATAAAGAAAAGTAACATATAGGGCAGGCAAGGAAGTTAAGAGATCAATTATGGAGTTTTTAAGGGTCCAGAAGGAGCATATACTTGCTAACAGAGTAATAGGAAGCTACTCTAGCAATGTGACTTAGCCTAACTTCTCAATTAGTCAAATCACTTTGACACCTGTGTAGAATGTACATTGGAGTGTAAGAGATTCGAGAAAAATCAACTAGGAGGCTATTCTAGGTGAGAGGTGTGATAAGGGCCTGATAAGCCTATAAAGCCTGACTGCAATAAAGTGGTAGCTAAGTGAGTGGGGTAAGGAGACACTGATGAGACTTGCCATGAAGAGAATGAGACGATTTGGAGGTTTCAAACATGCCAGACCAAAAAGATGATGATTCTCTAGGCAGAAAGTAGGAAGTTTAGAAGAGTTATAGTTTGGAAGAAAGAGCAACTGTTTTGAGCAAACTGAATTTGAGATAACTATAGGATATCGAATTCAAAATGTCCAGTAGAAAGCTTGTGAGCTCAAGGAAAATGCCTGCATTGGTAATGGAATCCACTAGAATGAAATCACCAAAGAATGTAGAATCAAAAGAGAAGAGGGACTTGGAGTACGGTCAGTTAGCAGGCATATATGATGATCCAGAAAAAGATGCTAAGGAATGGTCAATGATGTTGGAGAAGCCATAGAAGGTGTCTCAAACACTTAGAAGAATTTTTTTCCTAGCTTTTGCTTACCTTCCCTTTGATGGTGATTGCTTTCAGCTTCACCCCTAACAATCATACTGCAATGAATGGCATAGGCATATCTAGGGCAATTGAACAAAAAGTAAATTAGCCTTTGGGTCTTAGCCAACAAAATAATTGCCAAGGATCAAAGAGCAACATAAACTATGAGAAAACACTGCACTAGAGTTGAGGGCTGGGGTCTAGGCTAAGCCTTAACACTCTAGGCCTTAATTTTCTTATCTGTAAAATAAAGAGAATTGGGCTAGATAACTACTAAGGTTCTTCAAAAACAACAACAACAACAACAACAACAACAACAACAACAACAACAAAAATTAGGTCAATGTCCAAGGATTCCAATTTAGGAGGTATGAAAATATACAAATGACTCATGATACAAAGAAAATATCTTTACTTTATATCAAAGACTGTGGGAATTGGAAAACTGAAGTGATATGGGCTTGGATTTTTTTGTTTTTAAATGAGAGAAAATGTCAAAAATTAAAGTGTCCAGTTCAGAATTGAGAGCCATAGAAGATAACTGTTTTGTCCTCTTGTCCCATTATTTCAAAGACCATCTCTGGCATGTGCCAAGCTGAATTGAAATCAGAAGCTATTCAAAATGATCTAAACCTTTCTATAGTTCAACATCACTGGTCCACAGGTTCTTTCTTTTTTTTCTTTTTCTTCTTTTTTTCTGGACTCTGAAAATAATTTAACAAGATACAGAATTTTTAAAAATGAGCTCTTAAAATAGGCATCAATAAATTTATGAATACAAAGATTTAAAAATCCTTATAAATGAGCCTTTTATGTTACTTACTTAAAACTGAAAATCAGACATCACAAGTATTATGGCTTTGAAAGTCTTTCTCAATCAAAAACTTCCCTTCCTCCTTCCTTGTATTCCAGGAAGTTGTGACCCCATCATCTCCTTTTGTTTAGCTCCTGAGCCAAGAGTGGTTTTTATGTCTTAAAATATTTTATTGCATTAAAAAATGTAAATGGCTATGCAAATTGACCTCTTTTCTATTTTAAGCCCTTAGAATTAATACAAGTGCCACAAGGAAACAAAACTATAAATGATTTTGTCTATTCATCAAAAAGATTAATATGTATTAAATGGATCCTTATAGCACCACTGTATGATTTAATTATAGACCTATTACTATAACCAGAAATAATGTCAAAATTAAACTGGAACCTTACTTCAACAACTATACTAGTGGATGGTTCTTCTTCTGAAAAAGTTTCTTCTTTTATTTTCTTCTTTTTTTCCTTTTTTTCCTTTTTCTTTTTCTTCTTTGAAGTATCAATTTCTACTACTTCTTCTTCTTCTTGTTCTTCTGTAGAGAATGAAAAAATATAGAGTATTGGATTTAGGAAACTTAGAGCTATCATTTGGTTCAACTTGCTCTTTTAAATGAGGTCAAGAGAAGTGAAGTGATAAGTTTGTCAGAATTCTTCCCATCCCTTTGTGAACAAAAAAAGAGCATCTATCTCCAAAAGACATGGCTTTATTTATTCATATGAACCCGGGAATGCTAGAAGTAGAAGAGACCCAAAAAATCATGGAGTTTCCTCAATTTACAGAGGAAACAGCTCCTATAAAAAAAACCCTTTTGAAACAGACAGTAATGTATTTTAGCTTTCTGTGCTCATAGCATCTCTGTACGATTCTGTTTTTAGGGCTGGTGATGGATTAAAGATATGTTCCTACCCCTTCTGGTGAATACTCCTAAAGATAGCTGTCTAAGATAAGGGATAATTTATGACTTTGATAAATTTTGGGACCTACTGCCAAACCTCGACATCACAAGCACCAAGTTCTAATCAACCGAACCAAACCCAGATAACCACTACTATATTCAAGGTCTCTGGATTTTAACAAAGTCTCATATTTTTTTCATTTAGTTGATTTCCTGAAGGTCATCAGCAACTTCAACATGCTTTGTTTTTTTATACATTAAGGTTTGGTAGTAACAGATTGAATCTTGCATTTTGAAAATTGAGATCCTGATGCTATGAGTATTTCACAGGTATAGTAATTACCATGAAGAATGATTCAACTCAATTATTTCCTTCCCTAGCAGAGAAAATATGGATTCTATTTCTATACTTAAACAAATTTCTAAATTCAAAGCTACTATATTGAAGAGTTCTTAACTTTCAGAAAAGGGATGTTTACCTCCTTGTGGTTACAGTTTAGACAACTGGTTCAAATATTAAAACAAAAAAAAAAGCAGTAATTTACATCATCAGCATAAGTTTCCCTATATGAAGCAAGTATGTCATGAAATTCTAGTCTAAGCTGTTCCTCTCATAGAGTTTTACTCTATAAAATCTTGAATAGATGGATATCTAGCCATGTCTAGAAAATATGCTAGTCTACTATGTTGTAAGGCAGTCTAATTCCAATGTTGGACATGTCCTAAATTGCTATTAATATCTCATGAAACTTAACTTTCTGATAACTTAGCTTGTTTCCCTTCTACTTAAGTCTTCACACTATTTTCTTTGTGCACAAGTTGTATAAATGGAAAAAAAGGAAGAAAGAAATGAAGGGAAGGAAGAAAAAAGGAGAAAGAAAAAGAGGAAGGAATAAAGAGTAAGCAAATGAGCTAAATATTGCCAACTGCCCAAGTTCTAAAGTTCAAATTACTTAGCCTGGAAGACTTCAGTCTAGAGGCTAATGACTTTTTCAGTGTTCATATTAGTCTCAATTGTTTACTTGTTATGATCTCTTCACTCCATCTGTGGGTGAAGGGTATGTTGGTATATGGAGGACTTCACTGAGGTAGGAATGTGAAGCTTGTTTTTTAACTGATATGCTCAGATAGGATCTCAAAGAAAACAGTAACTAAAATTAATTTCATACTTCAAAAAGAACATGTACTAGAAGAGGTGTTAGTAATCAGTCACCAACAAATAAAAACAATCTCAACTTGGGCACAATGTAACTTTACCAACAACGAGAAACAATCTGAATATAAAAGCAATCATACACACAAAAAACTACCCCTTCATGTGGTTGAGGGTAAAGTATTTTTCTTTCTTTAAAAAATAAAACAAAACAAAACAACCATTGGGGGCAGCTGGGTGTCTCAGTGGATTGAGAGGTACTAGGTTCAAATGTGGCCTCAGATACTTCCTAGCTGTGTGACCCTGGGCAAGCCACTTAACCTCCACTGCCTGGCCTTTACTAAGCTCCTCTGCCTTAGAACCAATACATCGTATTGATTTTAAGATGGAAGGTAAGGGTTTATTTAAAAAAAAAAAAAAAAAAAAAAAAAAAAAAAAAAAAAAAGGAATATTATTGCCCCCATGCAATATTAGCACACTGTTAAAATGTTAAAAGATAACCTAACTATATATTAGGTTTAATACCATCAACCTTCAAAATATACAAGCCTCTTTCAAATGTCCAGGGGAATTGGCTCTTTTGGCTTTCAAACCCAAATATTTCTCCAAGGCCAGGAATCAGCACCTTAAAAAGAAACTCAAGTATAGATCAGACTAAAGAAGTCCAAAACAACCTTTAACTTCTACAATCTTGGGCTTCTTAGCTTTCACTGCAATCTTTGGTTCAGTATCTTGTTCTTCTGTAACTTCTTCAAACTTGCGTTTCTTAGACAATGTTGGAAGAGTTGAATCAACAGATGGATCATAAGTTTTTACTTCGCTGAAAGAGAGTCAAGTAATTTTATCAAGCACCAGATATTTAAGATCTTTTTAAGAGGAAGATTTTTAGAAATCTGTACAAGGTAGCATAATATAGGTTATAACACTAACTATTTAGTTGGACAAGAAGCAGTAGTGACATGATAGTGTCTGCCTACTTACCTTTTATGGAGATACTTTTCTGTTTTTGCTAATGCCTTTCCTGTGCCACTGATTTTTCTTATCTGAAAAGGAAAGCAACAGTTACCCCAAATGAAACAATCCATTTAGTCTCTACAATCTCACTCCATCCTTTAATAGTTCTATTCTTGTACAATTAATAATTCTGTGTCTAATGAATCACTTGAAATCACACAAAGAAACAGTCCACAAGAGGACTGGACTACCTTTTATTATTATTATTATTATTATTATTATTATTATTATTGTTATTGTTATAAACCCTTACCTTTTGCCTTAGAATCAATACAATGTATTGGTTCCATGGCAGAAGACCAGTAAGAGCTAGGCAATAGGGATTAGGTGACTTGTCCAGGGTCACACAGCTAGGAAGTGTCTGAGGCCACATTTGAACCTAGGACCTCCTGTCTCTAGGACTGACTCTCAATCCACTAAGCTACCCAGCTGCCCCTGGGCTAAAATTTTCGAAATGTCAAAGAACTGCTTTATGGTTTACAAAGCATAGACACTAGCACATTTACATACTGCAACACTGTTTGTGTAAGGTACTATAGAGATATTATCATCCCCATTCTGTAGATGAGGAAAGTGAAGCTCAGGAAGATTAAGCCTCTATGGAATCAAGGCATCCTAGGATGCTGGGGGTCCACAGTCAAAGACCACAAGTCATACTGATTCTCAGACACTTTGTGTGACACCGGGCAACTCATTTATCTCAGTTTCCTTATCTGTAAAATGAGGCTAATAATAGCACTCACTTCCTAGGGTTGTTGAAGATCAAGTGAGGTAATATTTGTAAAGTGCTTAGCAGAGAGCCTGACACAAAACAGGCACTTTAATAAGTGCTAGTTTGCTGGGGTCAAGTTAGTAAATGTCAAATAGAATTTGAAGCCAGGTCTTGTTGAATAAGCTTGGGCCTCTTTATTATATTATGTGCTTAGTTTTTATTAGATATAACATAGAAAAGTAACTCAGAGATGATTCTAGTTGAAAAATTGCCCTTAATTTCTCAGTCTCTAAACATATACACAAAGAACAATAAGACTTGAGTTTGCTAAGAATAAAAAATACCATTCATTTCTTAAAAATATGAACTAGTATTAGGGCTTAATAAAGCTAAGGAAAGAAGTATAGTGATCTGCCCAGGTACAAGTATTTAAAAATTCACAAAAATACTATTTTACTTTTTGTCTTATTTAATTAGTGTCTTTATTTTTTCTTTAACCAAAATGTACAAAATGTACTAAAATGGCAAATTAACTTTTTCTCCTGGAAATCTTCCTATTTTGTTGAATATGGAAGAACATGGATCTTACCCCTCTCTCTTCCAAATGCCTCAGTCGAGCTTCTAATTTGGCTCTGTTCTCAATTCCCATTTCAGCACTAGAATCCTCTCCAAAAGCATCATAACGGATAGCCAAAGCAGTTTTGGCCGCCAACATTCTAGAAATCTGGGAGAGACACAGAGGATAAGGACATTCAATTGACACACCAAGATAATAGTTACACTGCCCTCTAAACATTCTTTTTGTTGCCATTTCCTAAGCCTTGGTGACTAATACCTAGTCTGACCCATGTTCCAACATGGGGGGAGAACACAACTTGAATATGATTCATGTTTTTTGACTCTGCTTATATAGTAGTCACTCAATGAGTTATTCACTTTTTTTAACTTCCACCACTTTCTCCACTTTACTCCATGTTCCCAATATGGCTCTATTATTGCTCAGAATGATATAATTTCCAAGATCCAGAACTTTAAAAAACTCCATTTCTGGAAAACCTGTCACCACGGAATGCCTATCCCAGTGATGAACCTTTTAGAGTGCCAGGCCCCACCTCTGCCCCCTCACATACACAGGGGACAGAGAAAGTGTTCCTATTGGGCTGCTAGGCAGAGGTGTGGGCAATGTGAAAAGATGTCATCAGGCACTGTAGAGAAGGGGAGGGGGAACAGCTCTGTCTAAGTCTCTCTGTCTTTCTAGTAATGAACTCTGGGAGTGTGTGGAGGTGTGTATGGCCCATGTGAGAGCTCTGCGTGCCATAGGTTTACCATCACTGGTCCATTCCATTCTGCATCCTTAATATGACCCCTGACTTTGGTTCTCTTTCCTCAACATGGATTCCATGGCTTACTTCTGTGTTATCTAGTTAAGACTATCCCAGCAACCCTTGTGCTCTTGTCCATCCTTCCCTTGTGAACTTCCTTATCAGTCAGCACTTCCATATTTACTTTCCGTACTTCTGCTTCTGGGGAGAAAAGCCCAAACCATGTGGATTGACCACATGAGAACCTCCGTACTTCCAGACAATCCTCCAACTCTGCACCTTTGTTCTCCCTTTGCCTAATGTTCCTTTCCTCCATTGTCAGTGTGCCACCCTTCACTTGGCTTGTTCCTAACCATCTACAAATTTTAAGGCTTTCTTAATCCTAAAACAACTTTCTGCTGACCCTTTTAAACCAGCCGGCTACCATTCCCTATTTCTATTCCCCTAAAAAATCAAGGGAAAAAAAAATCTGGTTACCCCCATGGCCCCTCCTTCTTTCTCACCAACAATGATAACACATATAATTAACTTTTAACTCCATTCTACTGAAGCTACTTTCTCCAAGGTCACTGAAACCATCAGGCTTTTCCACGCTCATCTCTGGCTTCTCTAAAGCTCCCATTATTCAGTCTGTACTATTAGACTCCACTCTTCTGCCTCTCTGCCTGCCTATATCTATTTCTTCTTCATGGTCTGTGCTTGTTCTACCTTTAACTCATTCTGTAGGATTTGCTCAGATTTTGAGAGGACTTTTAAGGTTTACAGAGTATCCTCTACTTCCAATTATCTAAGGCTTGGAAAGCTTTATGCCTAACCTTACACATAGTATTGAAGCCATGATGTAAACTCTTATCCCGAATTCCATGCAAACTAGCCATCCTTGTCCACTCCTCCTTGGCAAATTCATTCATTGCCCTAACTTGAATGACTAGTTCTACACAGATATCTCATATTTTTACCTATCTTGTGGCATATCCTGTTTGCACCCAGGGAAGATACTGTAGAAATGGCACTCAAGAGTTAAAGATGGGGCCTAGTCCATGCAGACAGCTATGAAATAATTGTATGAGCACTGTGGGCCTTGTTAATACTTAAACAAGGCATGTTAACTATGGACACATTCCTACTCTTCCATCAGTACAGAATTTGCATGAATCACCTATATATCAATCAAGATGCTTAGGGTTTTAGAGAACTTTTATAAGCGAGTCAGCAGTGGGCCACATCTTTACCAGTGTACAACTGTAACAGAAAGATGCAGAGAATCAGAGATCCCATTTATTGTGTTGATTTTGGGAAGGAAAAAAAAAGCATTGAATTCAACACAATGAAATGTTGCCTTATAAGTTCTTTCACAACAAGGTATCTCTACCTTCATTAGTCCAGAAAAATTCAACTGATAAGATTTCTCTGAGTTTTTACCCCTCCCAAAAACTCTCTAACATATTTTCTTACACTATAAAAAGTTGCTATCTCTTCTTCACTTACATGGAAAAAGAGGCAACAACTGAAATAAAAAGATTTTTGATGCCTGATGGCAAACACACAGAGCAACAAGTTTTGTAGAAGGAAAAGAATTTATGCCAACTTTTCTTCTTGAAAAACAGATATCTGAGCATTATATAGCAACTTACCTTTCCTTTGTTTTTGGGGGTGCTTTGGCCCACAAGGGAAGCATGATAAATCAGGCCATATTTAGGGGTGTCCCTTCTTGTCTTCAGGGCTCTAAAGAGTGCCTTTTCAGCTCCTAGTATCTGTACAGTAGAAGCTGCATGCTTTGCTAAATTCAAAAGGGAACCTAAGACAGAAAGTTATAAACTGTATTTAGTTGTTAAACATGTAAACTCTGACATCTTGAGCTAAAATATGAATGATCAAGTCACTGAAGCCTGTACAAACATTTTGTACTACAGTATGCATAGGTCCCTTTCTACAGCTGTTTAAAACAAGGGGTAAAACACCAAGTACAAATAGCAATATTTAAGTTTAGGGTATACACAGATTAGGGTAAGAGAAAAATATTGTGTTTGAATGAACAATTTTAACTAATAGTAACAACTGCACAACTCCAGAATAGAATGTCACTATCCACCACCCCAGAGTTCAATGTTGTAGGACTGGCATAATAAATCACTGGCTAACAGTGAGGTCCTTTGGTATTTCAATAACTAAATTCCAGTAGATCCTATCTAAGATGAACATTCTATTCTGAATTTTACTAGGCAGTTAAGTGTTAATATAGGGTTCCTTTCTACTTCCCAATGCTATTCAACAGCCAAAGTAAGTAATGTAACGAGGTCTAATGAAATCTAACAAAGGGGACTGAAGTGTCTCAGAAGAGGTAGTGACTAGAGTTGCCCTCATTATTGAAAAGGAAGTCAGGCAAACAAATTAAAATCATCATAGATCACTTCAGTCCTTAGTCTTGAACACACACAGGACTTTGTGCAATAGTGTTTCTTGCTTTTCACAGAAAGTTAGAGCTTTTAAGAAAGTCCTTGGATGCTTATCACTAAAGCAAGGACACAAAAAAAAATCTGAATGACAATGACCTACCCGCATGAGAAATTAGCCTTGCTCCAACTAGCTCACCAACCATGACAGTCACATTGGGGGCTATGGCCATCATCCTATTTTGGAGATACTCGTAGAGTTGGTTTCGATATTCTGAGATCTCAATCACCTAGTACAAAGGAAAGTGTATAGAAAAAAAGGTTAAATATGTTCCTATGCACTATTTTTAAGGAATTTAACAAACTGTTCCAGTACAGTTAAAGAATAAAAAAGACTGCTAAAGGAGTGGAATCTGGGAATACACAATCCCTAGTCTTAATTTAAACAATAACATAATACATACACAAATATATCTACATGAAGCAAAAGTTAAACAATGTGTATTAAAAGAAATGCAATGGTTCCATAGCCCTAAAGGCCAGTATTTTCTAGGGAAATTCACTCTATAACTTCTGATTTGTAAAGCATCACATGTACTCAAGAATTCTTCCCTGATGAGGTGAAAAGACTTATACTTGGTAGTTGGGAAGCAGGATAGTAGAAACTAGCCGTGGATTGAGAAGGGTCTCAGTTCAGGTCTTGCCTCTGCCAGTATTAATTGTGTGACCCTGAGCTACTCACTTAACCTATCGGTGTCCCAAACATCTTTCTCTGATTGTAAATTGAAAACCAGCTGCTGATCAATACTGGTACCATGTTTCACCCAAGAAACTCTTCAAACTGATAAAATCACAGGGTCTGGACAAAAAAGAGAAACAAACTATTCCTTAGTCTAAGGAATATGAACTAGCCTGTTTAATAATATAGAACTAACATAATCCAGGTTGGTCACTTATTAAGTGGCATGGAAGCCCAGTACTGGTAGGATAAGAAAAGTCCAGAGAAAAAAATGGTAGAGAAGAAAAGAGGAAACTGTCTAGGTTTAATATTGAAAAACCTTTGTGATTTAGGAAGTTTGGGCCTTATTTGGCATCTGGGACATGAATCTGTTAACAAGCTGCAAAATCCAGATTTGTAAAGCACTTTTATGTAATTGGCTTCCTATTAAATGATATCATTACCAAATATATTTGTATTAACTCCCTCAAATTAAAACTTTCTATTTCAGTGACAATATTTTTTCTTCTAAGTTAAGATTGTTATATAAATCTTCAAGGGAAATAATTGTATAACCAAAAAACTATTATTTGGAGGAGAGTGACAAGACCAGCCACAGAATTAAAAGTTGACTTTAGAGGACATCCAGTTCAAACTGTTTTTTTTTTTTTAAACACAAGAATTGGCAGAGAGGTTAATTGATTTTCTTGCGAAGTCAAAGAGTATGAGAGCTGGGATTCAAACTTAGCTTCTGGCTCCAAATTCAGGACTCTTTCCATTATTCTATATTGCTCCTCTCTCCCCTCCCAATCCCAAACACTACTATTATTAAGCTGATTATCTAGATTGTGGGTTACACTGATGCCTTACTTTTTTTTTCTCCCTCCCTCTAACATGCCTTTTGACCATTCTCTGGCCACGCTTTGTAGAGATCAGAGAAGAAAACATAAGTTAGTATAAAGAATTTGCTAGAAGTTTCACCTCATGATATTCCCAATAGTTAATCAGAATTATACAAGCCTTTCCATAATTATATTATTTTATCCAAATAAGCACTTCAAGATGGCATCAGATGAGGTAGTGACTGTATACCCTCATATTTGTAAATCAGGTGAGAATCAATATAAAATCATCATCACTGCCATCACTGTTGTGACTTATACCTTTCTGGCTGAGCACTCACTAGAATAGTTTTACCTGATTACAGAGGTGCAAGATATTGTTTATGTCTTCTTCTGAAACTTCAGTTCCCATAGAAATCTCTGCAGCTGCTTTTACTTCAGCTTCAACCTCCTCTGATAAAATTTCAGAAAGATCTGAAGAGGCAAAGTTCTGCCTGTCACCTGGAGGGGAAATGGGGAGGAAGAAAAGAAAAACCAATGATTGGTGTATGCATGTGTGCGCACACAAAACATTACATAAAAAGGTTAAAGATAAAAATAGATAATGAGCCACATGACAGTATAAAACAAGAAATTGATGAATAAATTCAGTTCTGTGGTTTTCCTTATGATACAGAGCTTTGGATATACTTGAAATTTTCTAGTTTTGCATTTATTTAAAAAACATTTATTCTATGTAATCGGAGCAAGGCAAAACAACACACAGAAACAAAATACAAAACAGATTCTATTTGAGAGTATATGATGGTACACAGTAAGCAAAGAACTGTTTGTTTTGGCAAAGCAGACTGTAAACTTCCAAGAGATAAAAGCTTAGAATGTGCTACAGTGAGCAAAGTGGTGCCAAGATATTCCAGTGTAACATGCTAATGCATCATGAAACCACAGTAAGAATCAAAATACCACCAAATAACTCCAATGCATACTAAACAAGCTTCCCCTTGTTACCCTATTAAAACTATATGAAGCTTCTTTTAAAGCCTTCATTTGGCCTCTATAAATGCAAACTGAACACAAGAATCAATAACAGCCATTCTTTGCTGTGGGGTGATGATAAAATCATAGTTTAGCAAGATGATTCCTAAATAAAAGCCCAAGTTAGAGTAATCTCCCCCCCCCCAATCTCACACCCACTCACACACATCACAGATCTTTAAATACCCAGTGTATACTATTGGAATCAATAATCAGACTTCTTGTCCCAAAGGAAAAAATAATAAATGATTTACTCACCAACTTTCCGCAAACATTTGCAGTAAGTTAAGTTATCTGTAATGATTTTTCCCAATTCAGGGAAATGCCAACCATACCATTCCCTACATCGCATAATGTAGTTGTTTAGTTCTTTATCCAAATCATCTAATAAAGCTGTTAAAACATTAGAAAAGAAAGAAACAGCAACATCACTAGATGGCATTGGCTTGACAGAGCTAGAAGACTAAGGGCATTAAATACGGCATTCAATATTGAAGTGTTATTTCTGCTAAATGACTTTTTCCCTTTGTTTTAAGAGATGGCTCCTCTGGGTAGGGGAGGGCTACGTTGGGAAATAAATATTATATAGCAAAAGCTATAAAAATTTTAAAATGTATTGCTATAAACACTAAAATATTATTATAGATCGCTTTTGAAATCTTTAGGCTATTCTTCATTTTGCTTTCTCAATCAAAAAGGAATCTTTACTGCACTTATAATCAATAGAGAAAACTCAGCCTTAGCAGAACACTAGAATCTAATTCATATAAAAACAGACTGAGGTGTACTTAAAGGATATGTTTATCAAGGAAAGGCTCTAGCCTTAGACAGATTTTACTTGAGTTCCCACATCTACCATAGCTAAGAATTCTCTTTCCCCCAAAGAAAAGCAATTACCCAGACAACCACATCTTTATTTCCCCTTCTCAAGTTGTTTATATATTACTTTCACCTTTTCATTCCCAAAGCCAACATTATGTTCAGATTAGTATCACTGATATTCTGAGATTATACAAACCCATTATTATTTTAGCTAAAACTGAAAGTACAACAAATTCTGTTATATTTAGAAAAAGGACAGAATACCATACTATTCTTTAGGGCACTATAATACAACCATAAACTACTGAAAACATGTCACCTCTCTGACAAATAGAGGGACATATTATTTTCCATGTTGTCTCAGTGGTAGTGACGAATGTCAAATCATTTGTTTTTCATTCAACAAAATTCCATCACTGACAACAATAAGGGAGATTAAAAAGATTGCTAAAACATATCATGAAAATGACCTATTATAAAGTATTCTTAGTTAAATAAGAGAATCACAAATCTAATCTAAAACCAGGATCAGAAACCAGATTTTGTGGTCCCCATACATGTGTTCTTTCCACCATATCATACATAATGCACGGAATAAGATAATAATCAAGAAAAAAAGCCTGGCATAAATACTTTACTTACAAATTGCCTGAACAATCATGGTATCCACTTTATCGGCACTAAATTTCAGCTTGTACCGAGAAAGGCTGTAAAAAAAAGAAAAATCAATAAAGTAATTATTCTCCAGAAAAAGCATTTCTTTGTAATTCTATTACTAGGATTTATTATATAAGACAATACCTATAAGAGAAATCATGCCCACAGTTCAAGTCATATTCTATCAGCTTTTGCATTTATGCAAAAAACCACTTAGCATTGGCAAAGAGTTGCTACCCCGTTTACAAAGCAGATGAAAATAACACAAATATTATACATGCTTCTATGAAACACATACAAAAGAAATCAATTTTGATAAGGATAGCATCTTACTGCTGAGGATCCTTATTTAGGATTCTAAATGAACTTAGTAATCAAATATACAAATCTAAATTCAATTCAACAAAGATTCATTAATTATTTACTATGCATATGTAGCTAATTCAAAAACAAAAAACAAAATATTCCCTGCACTTAAGGAAATTATATTCTGTTGGGGGAAGATTCATCATCTAAAAATGTTAAATATGATTCAAGGTAAACTGGGGAATGACAGAAGACCAGGTTGGACTGATTGTTAAGGATATGGAAGAGAAAGTTTTCAGTTAGACTAGTTTACTTCAAAGATTCCCCCTAATTCTTAATACTCTATATATCACTCTTTAGTAGTATGCCTAGGAAAAAGTGAAGATATACAGAAAAAGAGATTCAGAGATAGAAATAGCAAAGAAAAACCAAATGGCTGATTATCTAATAAAGAAACAAGCCATGTGTTTAAAAAGGGGGGAGGGGGGCCACGTGGCACAGGGTACTACAAATTGAAGACCCCCCCCCAATATTGAGAAATTTCTCTTTTAACATGTTTCCTTCTTGGAAATAGGTGAGGAAGAAAGTTTTTGTAATTTCCAGTCTCTATTTGTGGTGATTCCCCATCCTAAACTTTAGTCTTAAGACTAGGAACTAAGTCACAAAACAGTTAATGGTACTAAAGGATACCTCAGAAAAAACCCCAAACTCACCTGTGTGCTAATCCTAGACACATAGCTGCCATTTCCCGAGAGGGAAGGCCAGTGATTAATCCTTCTATCTGTGAGCGGATTCCTCTCATTAGTTCAGTTATAGTAGGACTATGGATACAACTGAGGTTCAGTTTGTCCTACATGAAGAAATCATGAAAATTAAATGCAATATAACAAGCTTTCTGACAATATATCACAATAAACAAAAAGGTCACTGGCAAATAATCTTCATCACTGGAGCATATCATCATAGAAATTAATAATATGGAAATAGGTTATTGACACATGTAAAAACACAGTGGAATTGCTCCTTGGGTACCGGAGGGGGTTGGGAGGAGGGGTGGGAAAGAACATGAATCATGTAACCATGGGGAAATATTCTAAATAAATAAACAATAAAAAAAAATTTCAGGACTTGGAAAATGAGTGAACAGCCAATTATACAGTGTAAGATTAATATTACAGTTAAGATTTTTGGGGTATCTTGTATTCCAAATGGATCTCTGATCTAATTGATATGTGTATTTCCTTCCATTGATACATATTATAGATTCACCTACACATATCCATGTACTTACTCCAAGTTGTCACAGTAGGTACAGATTTGCCCAACTTGCTGGGAAACCTTGAATTGTTCTACAACTTCAGGGAATTCTCATTCTAGCTACATGATGAATTTTCTTTTTATGATTTCCTTTATGGTGTTTATTCTTCATTAATTTCATTTGAAACGTGTGGCAGCCTGCTGGTGTCCACTATGCACTTCTCTACTGCCCTGAGTGGTACTTAACTTCAATTTTTTTGGAGCCACCATAATTCATTACTATAGGACAATATACCACCTTCCACAAAATATGGGCCTTTGTTGAGTAGAGTAGGGGACAGGCAAATTCCTGTGCCAACATGCTGGTTCTCCAGCCTATTATTTTCTTAAAAGACAGGAAATAAAGAATGGCTTTTATATTTTAAAACAAAGTGGGGGCAGCTGGGTAGCTTAGTAGATTGAGAGTCAGGCCTAGAGACGGGAGGTCCTAGGTTCAAATCTGGCCTCAGACACTTCCCAGCTGTGTGATTCTGGGCAAGTCACTTGACCCCCATTGCCTATCCTTACCACTCTTCTACTGTGTATTGATTCCAAGACAGAAGGCAAGGGTTTAAAAACACAACAACCCCCCCCCCCCCCAAATGTAACAAACAGGCCTAGCCTGTCTATTTGATCCTTGAGGTGGAGTCTGTAGACTTCTGGGATAGAGGTTTAAAGAAACTTACATTCTCTTGCTTCATTCTAAAACCAATGATCCATTTGTAGCATGTGTTCAAAATACACACATGCACACACGTGAACTCTATAGGTTGTTTTTTTTTTTACCCTTGTACTTCAGTGTATTGTCTCATAGGTGGAAGATTGGTAAGGGTAGGCAATGGGGGTCAAGTGACTTGCCCAGGGTCACACAGCTGGGAAGTGGCTGAGGCCGGGTTTGAACCTAGGACCTCCTGTCTCTAGGCCTGACTCTCACTCCACTGAGCTACCCAGCTGCCCCACTCTATAGGTTTTTAAATGGCTATTGTCTTGGAACAAATTGGACAGAATTTAACCTCCTGACAACTTGGAATCTTTTATTATATGCATTAATTACTATCCTGAGTCATACTATAGTAATGCCTTAGGGACCACTTTAATATTTAGAAATAAATCCACTCTTCCCCTTCATTTTTAGGTCTAACATGTGTTATGGTTCTGATTGGGAGGCTTAGAGGGGATATATCATACCTACCAGCAACCAGAAATGTGAACTGAAGGGCTTGGAGAAAGGAGTCTAAGATGAATGGGGCAGAAAGATAATCTCTCCATATCTGGCCTATCTTTACTTTTTATCACTGCTTTATGAGTTGAGATGTAGCTGAAGGTCCCTAACAATGATAACACCAAATGAATAGTACCAGTTGTTAGGAGACTCAATTGACACTAGATTTTAAATTCATGATCTGTGCCATGAAGGATTGAAGTCCCTGGATTCAATTTACAAATTTTCACCTCAAGATTGGCCCCAGTGGCAGTACAAGTAAAATATAATCTGAAGACTGTCTCTTGTGTAAATGGCTGGCCATAAGGACAAGCCAGACCAAGTCTTCTTTAGAGCTCCTGGGTTCAGAAAGGTTTCTGTAGCTGTGGGTGCACAGGTTTGTGTCAAACATGTTTCACAAAAATACCAAAAACCAAAACAAACAAAAACACCCCCATGTTCCACTATGTCCATTTCTGTGGGGTGCTGATTACATTATGGGAAGGTCTCCATGAAGGCACATAGCCAGGGCTCAATGATGTTATTAGTCTCTATGTTTTAGCCTGCTTTTATCAGAAGGGTCTAGAATTCTTTTTTTTTTACATTTTTAAACCCTTAACTTCTGTGTATTGGCTCCTTGGTGGAAGAGTGGTAAAGCTGGGCAATGGGGGTCAAGTGACTTGCCCAGGGTCACACAGCTGGGAAGTGTCTGAGGCCTGATTTGAACCTAGGACCTCCTGTCTCTAGGCCTGATTCTCAATCCACTGAGCTACCCAGCTGCCCCGTCTAGAATTCTTAAGGATAATTTAGACCCAGAAGGTTTTTTTTTTTTAAAATCAATTTTTTTTAGGCTCTGCCCCACAATTGCTATGGAGGTAGTAACAGAGTTTGTTGAGAAAATATTTTAGCCAAGGTTTAAATTTGTAACAAGTATATGTTTTTTAAAACATCAGAGCAAGTGATTATAGTAATGGGTTGTTTACTATTGTTCTTTTTAAAATGTTATTAGAAATTATGGTACTTTATTTGAATGTGCATTGTGAATTTGCTTTTTTGTAAAACCCATTTACACTCACAGCTCATGAAAGACCTAACAGGAAATGAATCTCATTTTTGGGCAAAAAACAAACAAACAAAAAAAAACCCTTCACTAGTTCTAAGCTATTTATTTTTTGATTTTTAAAACATTCTTTTATTTTTCTTCCTTACATGTGCAATGCAATATTTGTTCTTTTCCCATTTTTTTTTATCCTTGAGAGCATTGTATTTTTTCCCTGAATTTATTTTTTATTTCCTTATTGCTTTTCCTTTAAAATTTTTTTAAATTAGAGCAATTGATTTTTTCCCTTTTTTTCTCATTTTGTACTGAAAGAACATATAATCAATGATTAATCTATTTTTAAATTTTACAGTGATATAAGCTGAATGCAAACATATATTTGCTATATTATTAACGCATGCCTGAAAAGCCTGAGACAATGGTAATCTGCCACTTATTGATAAATATGGTAGGACTATGATTTAATGTCTCTCTTGTCTGATTCTAGGAGAAGTGCTAAAAGAGCCACAAGGTCATGGAGACTGACTGAGAATCTGCAAAGTGCCAAGGAGCAAAAGGCCATGCCGACCATGGATTTAGAGGAAGTTCTATGCCAATACTGAAGGAAGCTGGAGTCAGCTTTTCTAACGCTTAGAGGCTCAGACGTCCCCTTTAACTTAAATTCCTAGTAAAAGCACCTAAGATTGGCTATCATGGCTCGTTCCCTGAGAAGGTGAAGGCAAATCAGACCAGGGAAAGACATTTCCCTTATTTCTCTTATATATAGAGAATGGCAACTTTCTGTAGTCAATGGCCCTGAATGGGTATTTTCAAACTGCTTAAATCACTTTAATTGGGCCTTGATTCAAAGGCCTGTTATAAGTTTATTTTTCCTTATATTTTTGCATTTTTACATTTCATCCACAAGTTAATTTTTTCTTCTTTATTTGAATTTTGTTTTTTCTATTATTTCTTTTGCCAATTGATTTCATACAACCCCATGACTCAGCCATACATCCTTAGCTGACCTGAGGTACCCTCTTCAGGGGAAAAATGTGTTATTTAGAATTTTCCTCAGGGGTGTGTGTGTTAAGTTTTTATAATCATAATGCCTGAATTATAATCTATAATGCAAGTTAATTTTAACTCTTTTAGGAGTAATCTCAGGGGGGTAATGTATAATTCTCAGAAGGAAATGTATGTTTTATAATCTATAAAGTTTTAAAAGTTACTCTTTTGAGAGTAATTTCAGGATAAGGATTTTGCCATCTCCCCAGAATCCAGACAAACCTGTTTGGTGAAGACACCATGAAGATGCCTGAAGAGCCTTCACTGGATCATGAAGATCCAAATTTGAACTTTGGGGTGCAGTTGATTTGAACTATGGGGAGTTGAATGCATTTGTTTTGAATGTGCACTCTTATGCCAATAGGGGACTGCCCCAAATTGGCTGTCAATGCGGGCTGGTTTTTATCGTCTTTTCTTTTATCCCCAATTTTCTGTAATTTAGAAGTTGACTATGTTAAGATCCACTGAAAAAAAAAACAGTCTTTTTCACTGGATCTCAGTGGGGTAATGTGTTATTTAGAATTTCTGGGTTCTATTTAGAAGTATTAAGCCTCAAGATATGTAGATATATGACAACTTCCTGTGGACATGTGGGGGGGGGACTTTGAAACTACATTTTCTGTGGTCCAATGGGTTTCCTGTTTTGGATGACGTCTTCAAGGTAAAGCTCGGTTTTAAATATTGAGAAGTTGGTTTTGACTTCCTCTTTGCTACCTGAGCATGCATTCTCTCTTTGGCTATGTAGACAAGATGGAGAAAAGATATGGACTGGCGGAAGGTTTAAATACATTTTTATCAGGCGCGTGGCTTTATATATTTTTACCAATATGGCCATGGTAATTAAAATATTACTTTTCCTCTTAATATTAGCCTTCATCATTTAAAAAAATAACACTGGGTAAATCCAAAGTAGTCACACCACCATAGTCATACACACACAGTGCTGAGGTTTGCTGAAGATTGTCCAGTCTCAGAGAACAACAGTCGGGTATTTCAATTTGGGGAGATCACCTGCCATAATTCTCAGGGGAGAGTGGTACTTGCCCAACTTCTAATCTTTTGAATAGCAATAGGTTAGGGGCTAGCTGTATTAGCTAGTTCTTAAACCCACAGTTCTCCAACATCCCTGGTTGCTCATGAGTTTACCTGTAAACCAGTATTGCATGTAGACCAACTCCTCCTAAGAGACCACTAACTGAAAATGAACAAAGAACGAACAGAAAAATGCTAACAAGCAGACTTTCCATAGAGGCTTTGTGCTTGTATCCACTGTTTCTGAGTAGGAACCTTCCAATCCTCTTCTCAGGATGTATCAATTGCCTGACTTAGAAATTAGGTGATCATCCTTCTAATTCCCCTAACCACCAGCACATTTTTAACTCTGGTTACTCCCATCTGAATGCATATTGTCTCACTTTCTACATTGTTTCTCTAGTCCTCAGAGCAATCCCTAGGGACTAGTAGACCCTTAACAAGAACCTTTTCATGTTATACTGTTCTTTTAATATCATCCCAAAATTTTCCGAATTCTCAGATACTATCATTTCTTATGGTACAGTTATATTCCATCCATGTGTCACAAGTGGCAGAACCCCTGCACAGTCAAGGCATGCCCACACTCCATTCAATTCTTTCCTATTCAATGCTATGTTTTTGTCAAGATTCCTGACTCAACCACCAGGTGGCACGGTATACCACATACTGTTCTTAACCTGGAAATTAAACTCCTGTGAACAGAAGCATAAAAACACATACATGGAATGTCTAAGAATGGGAAATAAAAACACTACCTCAGACTGTAGAGAAAGATAACTGGTACTCATTAGAAGATACAGAAAGCAAAATTAGGGTTCTATATGTTCTCTAAGCCCATCTTTAAGTATTCCATATAAAATGCTGGTTGTGAGCACATAATATTCTTCAGATAATGCTGGATAAAATTGATGAGAAAAGTGATACATTTTTGAAACTAGATTCAGGCATGTTTTAAATTATCACTCAACTCAGTGGTTTTTTTTTAGATTGTCCAGAAAAGGTCAGAGCAAAAATGTATTTCATCTGATTTAACCTTGTTAAAATGTATAGTATGTTAACGGACCCAATAAAACCATTAATCTTGAGCTGGAAGAGATTTTAGAGGGCACACAGACTAAATCTCTAAATTTTCAGAAGCCCAGAAAGCTTAAGTAATTCAACTAAGGTCACATAGGTATAGCAAGCAGCAGAAACCAAGGTTTCAACCCATGATTTCAGAGCCTAGGTGTAGTGTTTTCTCCATGGTCTCTAAGATATAACATATTACTTTATTCTTTGTCTTATTAATAGTTTATTTTAATATTTTATTTAACTCCAATATTTTAAACCCACTACTAAAATCTGGGGTATGCTTGAATTTTTGAGCTTTATTCCTTTCAGAGAAAGCAGGCAATTGAAGAGTTAACTAAACTCACTTTATAAGTCAATAATGATTTGCTTATATGGTAAGCAAAGGGAAAGGGGTTTGATTTGTCATTTTTTGGGGGAAGGAGGGAAACATAAAATTCAGATTTACTATTTTTTTTTAAAATAGTGAATGGGTAGGCTAAGAAAGAATGTGTATTTTCTATAAGTATATATAACTTTCTCCATTTTCCATATTAATTTACATCCTAACTCAGAAACAGGCAAAATGTATTTTACAATGAATATGAAAGACACAACAAACCAACATTTATAAAACAAAACAAGTCATATAAACTATCCTGAATCTTTAGAAGTATATAAAAAATCCTCAGTGTATGCGTCCTCACTGTGTATTGGTAGAAGATATAACTAAAAGCAGAAAACAAAACTGGGTATACTTCTTCAATTAATAACTAAACAATGCAAATATAAATTTAATGGATTATTTTGTTAGGAGAAGCTATGGGTGGTGTAGTGGATAGAGTGCTGGGCCCGGAGTCAGGAAGACTCCTCTTTCTGAGCTAAAATCTGGATTCAGACTGTATGATCCTGGCCATGACACCTCAATTTCTTTATTTGTAAAATGAGCTGGAGTAGCAAATGGCAAACCACTCCATTATCTTTACCAAGAGAACTCCAAATGGGGCCATGAAGAGTTGGACACAACTGAAAAAGAACTGAACAAATCTTACTTTAAGAAATTTACTTTAAGGCAAGAGAGACAGATTCATAGAAACCTAGGAAGACTTGTGTGCCTGAAGCAGAAGGAAAACATTTCAAAGTGTATAGTATTATATACTGTACTACAAATAATGTAAACAACTCCAAAAGAACAAGTAACTCGCATCCATGCAACGACCAGTCATGACTCCCAAGGACTGATGGAGAATCACACTTCATATTTCTTTGGAAGACAAGAGAGATCTAACATGGTTAGGAGACATATTTTCAGACACACCCAACATGCAGTGATTTGTCAGATTTGACCGTACTTATTTGTTATGAGGATGGGACTTTTAATTTTGGGGCTTAGGTATGTGTGGAGAAACCAAGTAAAGATAATGATATCCTACCAAAGGAAGAAAATCTAGTCTTACCTTTATAACGCCTCCTAGTTTGGCGTCAGCTACAGCCAACTGTTCATGGGCTTCTTTTGCAGCTATCTTCTTCAAGACTTTCTTCAAATTCTTACTGAGTTTACCTTCTACCAAAGCTGTAGAGGCTTTTTTTGGGGAGGAGATGGGAGGGGGAGGGGTATAAAAGGGGGAGAAGGTTAAAAAATTCAGAAGTTTAAAAAACCCTAAACCAAGCAAAACACATACTTTATATTACTAAAAGCAAAGCAATGTTTTTTTCCTTACAGGAAATTTCAATGTCAGGAAACATCTGACCTTGGGGAAAAAAAGTCCAATTAAATAACAGTAAATGCTTCCACTCAAAATCTTGTTTTAGCTTTTGGAATTTTAGAGTTAGCAAAATAATAAGAATTTACAGGTTTTTGTCTCTTGCCTTAACACTTTTTTTTGGGGGGGCTTTCAAAAAATTTTGGCTTTCCTCATAATAGGACCTTATAACAATTTAATTTTCTGAACTCTATTAATACGGATAATTGTTATTTTATGAATGCCTACACTTCCCTTATTCTTCATTAAATTATATCATTTTCCGTACTTCTAGTGAGATGAGTCCATATTTCAGTCTTTAATAGAACTGTCCAATAATGTTAATTTGGTCTTATATCACAGTCAGCGAAGAAAAAGATCTTCAAAGAATTTAATAAGGACGGTCAAGGCACTGGCAACTCATTTTAGTTGAAAAAAAAATTATATCTGCTGCTCTCTCCTATGGTATCAAATAAAGCAGCATATCCAAATTCTGATGGTGTTCCCCTATCAGGAAAAGTTTTTTTGAGTATGCCACTCAAATAGGCTTATTTACTTATTAATTATCTATATTAACTAAATCCTGTAAATACAAAATATAATTTTTTCTTAAACATGAGAAGGGACCATTGGAAGAGATGTTGTGGAATTGAAATGATAAGATCTGATAAACAACTATATTTGTGAGATAAAAGTGAAGGGCAAGGATAATGCAAAAGGTTGCTAAAACCGAGTAATTAGAAAGATAAATAAAATTTGAAAGGGGAAAGTTAGTAGAGGGGTAGTGAGTTCTCTTTTGAACATACTGAGTTTGAGAAGCCTAAGAGGCAACCAATATGAAGAGTCCAACAGACATTTAGTGATCTGGACTGCAGGGTAGAGACTAAGACTAGACATATAAACCTACATAATTAAAACCATGGGAGCCAATGAGGTCAGTGTATATGAAGAAAAAAGAAATGAGGGCCCAGGACAGCTTTGTGATATACTCTCATTAAGAGGGCATTATAAAGATAGTAATTCAGCAAAGGACACTGAGGAACTGTCAGACAACAGGAAAATTAAGAGAGCAGTATCACAAAAACCTGGAGAGAATTCAAGAGGAGACAGTTTTGCAGGGATCACAAAGCATGAAAACTGAGAAAGCATCAAATTTGATAATCAAGAGATCACTGGTACCTGGAGAGTGAAGAGTTTCAGTTAAATGAGGAGTCAAACGTAAAAAAGAGATTAAGAACCTGGGAAGCTGGAAGGATGATAATGCCCTCAATATACATATTCTATATATGTCTACACCCTAAACATTTTCCCACAGAAAAATGAAAAGTGTATGTGAGATATGTATAAGGAAGAGGAGTGTGTGACCTTCCATTCACTTTAGCCCCTGGCTCAGAAAAACCAGAACCACCAGTGAAAGCTGACACAGATGGCAGCCACAGGGTGATGACTGGAGTGGGTGGTAAAGCATGATGCTTTTGATGCTGGAGTCAAGTTAGGTTATAATCACCCTGAGGGGCCATTGAGGAAGTGTGTGTGCAGAGTGAGGGAGGGTTGAAGGGGAATGATATATTTATGTGGAGGCCAGTCTAAGTTGGCTTTGGAGGAAAGGAGAAAATGTGACCCATCTTCTGGCCCCAAATAGTTGGTTGCAAACCCCTTAGGGTCAAGCCATGACACCTATTGTGGAGGATGAAAGGATGTATTGAAAACAAAACAAAAACCAGGTTCAAGTCAAGCCTAAATAATAACAACAGACATTTATATTACTTTCAAGTTTACAAAGTACCTTATCAGACCTCTCATTTGAGACACAAAACAATCCTCATTTGAGCCTCACAAGGCTAAGTGACTTGCCCAAGGTCACAGATTGTCAGATGCAGGATCCAAACTTAGCTGTCATGACTAGCATTCTATTCATGACACAAATACTACCATTCAACTTGTTTTGTCTCCAGTTTAGAATCTACTACTGCATCATACACATTCACTTCCTATTATTAATGAAATATGTATCTCTTTTTCACAACAGAGGGAAGAAATAACAATGCTGTACCTACTCAAAAGCTTCTATGATAGCAAACAATTTTTGTTCTTTTGGTCTTAACTTTGATCTGAGTATTTTAAGCCTCTTATTATTTTAGCATACTTTCTCCTTTCTTTGTCAATATTTTTAATTCGCTGTACAACTGATGGCTAATGACCTCCAATCACTTAATTCAACTGACATGTTAGTAATTCTTTTTTTCAATGGGGTTAACTGAAGAGAATAGTTTCATTTACGGTATTTTTAAAAAGGAAACCATTACTTAGGATCTTATCTCCAGATGAAACAAAGGTAATAAGTCATTTAGGTAGTGATTCTTATCAGAAAAAGATTGACCATCAATGGGACAGAACTCCCATTTCAGTTTGTTTATAAAGCATTAAGTAATTTGGCAAGAACCAGGAGTAAGGGAATTGTTAAGAATGTAAAGGAAGGGGCAGCTGGGTAGCTCAGTGGAGTGAGAGTCAGGCCTAGAGACAGGAAGTCCTAGGTTCAAACCCGGTCTCAGCCACTTCCCAGCTGTGTGACCCTGGGCAAGTCACTTGACCCCCATTGCCCACCCTTACCAATCTTCCACCTATGAGACAATACACCGAAGTACAAGGGTTTAAAAAAAAAAAAAAAAAAAGAATGTAAAGGAAGCCATTCATGAAATTTCAGTTACTCAAAAGAAAATCAAGGTATGAGTTGATTTAGAATTTTTTTCTGCACAACAATTCAGTAACACATTGAACTATACTACATAAAAAAATTTTGGCATTCAGACAGCTCACATACTGTGAATTGTTCCTTAAGTCAATTACATTTCATTTATTGTAACTTTAGTGTTGTCTCAGTGGTAGTGACGAATTGGTAAATGATATCACTTAAGATTCAGTTCCAACATATG
This sequence comes from Gracilinanus agilis, assembly GCF_016433145.1. Lineage (NCBI taxonomy): Eukaryota > Metazoa > Chordata > Mammalia > Didelphimorphia > Didelphidae > Gracilinanus > Gracilinanus agilis. The sequence continues at coordinate 596,138,330 of NC_058132.1, read as the reverse complement.
TACATCACTGACAACAAAACTCCAGTTGATTCCTTCTAACGGATGCAAATAAACTTTTACTACAAAAATCAGATCATAAATATAAAGTCAAACTAGCTTTTTTCTTTTTCCTTTTACCTGCTAATGCTTCGGTTGTGTCCTGGAACTTCTCAAAATGCTTTAATTTTACTCTGAAAGGAGAAAGATACTCATGTTATTACAAGTATAACTTAACTTTGGATAGGTCCTGCCCCCACCATTAACTGATACTTATATTAGGAACTTTGAAGTCTGCCAAGTACTTCACATGTATCATATCTCTCCTCTGAGTCCCAAGATGATTCTGAAATGTACATACTTACATCTTCCTATTTTAGAGAGAAGGAGACTCAAGGGTGCCAAATGATTTGCTCCTGGTTAAAAAGTTAGTCTATTTCTGGTTTACTTGAACTTTGACTTCCAAGTCTAATGCTCTATTACATATAACTTTCCCCATACCTTTGCAGACACTCTTTGGCTCTGGTGGCCAAAAAAACTTTTCCTGGAGAACAGGAAACTATCCATTTCCAGGGCATACCTGGAACTTTTCCTTTTAGTAGTATCTGCCTGAGTTTTTGTTCTGTTGATAAAGCATTTGAGAACCCAGGTTTATACTCTCATACCAGGGAATACTGAAATAGAATTCTAGTGGCCTGTCCACTACCCCACTGGACTCCAACTTCAAAAACAACAGCAAATGTGAAAGAAAAAGAATTGTTCAAAAGGAAATGCTTTATTGGTTCTAAATCAGAAGACAATTATGATAAAGCTGCCTCTCTGTTGTAACCATAAATACAAAATTACATACTTCTCAGAAACTTGTGCTGGTAAATGGAAGCAAATGTAAAATGGTTTTTTTTTTAAAGTTGTTTACTGGATGTGACAGTCAACAGTCTAGTGACTTGGATCCGAATTCATAGCCAATTAGCTTACAAAAGCTACTGTTTAAAAAAGAAATGATCAGGAGGCAACTGGGTGACTCAGTAGACCCAGAGATGGGAGGTCCTTGGTTCAGATCTGACCTCACACATTTCCTAGCTTTGTGACCCTGGGCAAGTCACTTAACCCCCCACTGCTTAGCCTATACCACTCTTCTGCCTTAGAACCAATACCCAGTATTGATTCTAAGATGGAAGGTAAGGGTTAAAAAAAAAAAAAAAAAAAGATCAAAACCATGCAAATTTTCACTTGTTTATTTGGGGTTTTGGTTTTATATGATTAGTCTCTTACAAAAATGAATAATACAAAAATAGATTTTTGCATGACAAAATATATATATATGACATATATAACTCAGATCAAACTGCTTGCCAGCTCTGGGAGGGGGGAGACAATTTGGATCATATAAGTTCAGAAAACTTAGGTGGAAATTTTTTTTAACATGTAATTTGTAAAAATCCTTACAAAATAGTTAATAGGGCAGCTGGGTAGCTCAGTGGAGTGAGAGTCAGGCCTAGAGACAGGAGGTCCTAGGTTCAAACCCGGCCTCAGCCACTTCCCAGCTGTGTGACCCTGGGCAAGTCACTTGACCCCCATTGCCCACCCTTACCACTCTTCCACCTATGAGACAATACACCAAAGTACAAGGGTTTAAAAACAAACAAACAAACAAACAAAAAAAAAAACAAAATAGTTAATAGCATTTATATATAATTTTAAGGTTTGCAAGACATTTTACAAGTTAATTTATCCTCAGAACAACTTTGGGAGATGGATATTATATTTGTCTATTTTAGAGAAGAGGAAACCGAGGCAGCAGAGATTAAGTGACTTGCCCAGCCATACAACTAATAAGTATCTGAGGCCAGATCTGACTCTAGGTCTTCCTCATTACAAATCCAGTTCTCTAACCACTGCACCACCTAGCTCCTAATGATGTTTTGTTAGTTCTTAAGAACCATAAGCCCATTTCCCCTCCAAGCCACAAACATTGGCCAGAAGAGGAAAATCCTCCAGGGAAATCAAGTGATTTGCAATGAGGAACATCTGAATCAAGATATGAAGCCAAGAAACCTAGTTACTATTACCTCACCTGTTCTAGAGGGTCACAAGTATTCTAGGGGAATACAAAGATGGCTTTAAAAAGTATTATACAAATATCAATTAACTTTTTAAAAAGGAAAATTCATTCAATTAGCTTATATTCAGTACCAGCAGCCAGTCAGACACTAAGCTTTTATTTCTAGGAATAAAAAAAAGAAATTGATTAATTTAAATAAGACAGATCCCACATTTATTTGGAGAAGGAAGCTTAAGTCAAGATATTCATCTTTGAACCTTAGTTTCTACAGGTATAAAATGGTGATGATACCTGTAATGCCCAAATCACAAGTTATTTTGAGGATTAAATCTACGTAAATTGTTTTGCAAAACTTAAATTATGTAAAAATTACAAGCTACTCATCTAGGACATTCCTTAGAAAGGAGCCAAAGATACCTGGACAACCACATTATTGCTAGACTCCATAGCCTACTATGAACCAAAGCAGTTTTAACATGCCTCAGAATATCCTTCAATTCTGATTCCATTTAGATTTATACTCATTTCTGTTCTGTTAAGACTCCATGCTTTGAACTCAACTGGCCATAATAAGGACATGAATAAATATATGTTATGTTTATTAAACAGTTTTACATTTCCCATTCATTTTAGTATTAGGTAAATGAGCTATTCCATCATCCCTAAAAAGGGTAAAAGGATGAAAGGAGAAGATGGAGGGAACTCAAAAGAAATGTTTTAATATATATTTTTCTTGTTCTTGACTCATCATTCCCCACCAGACTTGGAACTTTTAAAGAAACTTTGACAAGACTTCATAAGAAAATTTGAACAGAGATGGCAGAATAGAAGTGCTTATGAATAAGAAAATTACTTTACAGATCAACCTATGATAGGAAATTTATGAAACCAGATATTCCAAGTATAGATCTGAAAAAAAAATGCATAAAAAAGTATGAATACCAGAACCATAATGTCTCATTAAGTCAGTTTTAAAGTTGTCATGATAGCTTACATGTGACTTGCCCAAGGTTGAAATGATTGTGTATAGTCTTAGAATATCTGATTAAAAAATATAATTATAAAGAACAAACTTGGAGACAAAGATATGAGGCTACCTCCTTTCTCTTTAGGCGAGATGGTGAGTGAGCACCCTAACATTTCATGATATTATGTATATATTGAAAATATTGATCAGTTTTGATTATTTCTTATCTTTTCCAAAAAACTCTTTGGCTGGTCCCCTGGAGGAAAGTATATGAGGGGGAAATCTAGGTGATGTCAAAACAGGAAATTAAAAAAATCCATGTTATGGGAGGTCCTAGGTTCAAATCTGGCCTCAGATACTTCCTAGCTGTATAATCCTAGGCAATTCACTTGACCCCCATTGTCTAATCCTTACTGTTCTGCCTTAGAACTAATAAATAGTATTGATTCTAAGACAGAAGGTGAGTTTTTTTTAAAAGCGAAGCATTAATTGCAATTAAGGAAAAGCAAATTATTGGTTAAGTTCTGCCCTCCCCGCCCAAGGAATGCTTACATTTTATTTGCCTTCTCTGGAGTTTCAAATTCTTTCCACAAACTGTCCACCTCCTGTAATTTCTTCTCATTCAGAACCTGGAATAAAAATCAGTTCAATTAATTTTTTAAAATGCTATAGCCATGGTTTTTGGTATACATTCATATTGTTCCCTTATACTACTAAATATGTGACATAAAGATGATGTTTCATCAGATTCTGTGATCCTATTTGGGGGTTTCTTCTCAAAGATACTAAAGTAGTTTCCCATTTCCTTCTCCAGCTCATTTTTACAGTGAGGAACTGAGGGAGATGAATCTTCCTGATTTTAAGCCCAATTCTTTATTCGTTGTGTCAACACTTCCCTCCTCTTCCATAAATGCACATGGGATATTCATATTTCTTCCCTACTTGAGCATATTTTTCTTTCCTTTTTCTCCCTGCCTCCCTCCCTTCCTTTCCCCTTACCTTCAGTCTTAGAATCAAGTTCTAAGACGGTTCTAAGACTAAAGAGCAGTAAGGGATAGGCAATGGGGGTTAAGTAACTTGTCCAGGGTCACAGAGCTAGGAAGTATCTGAGGTCACATTTGAACCTAGGACCTCTCATCTCTGGGCCTGGCTCTCAATCCACTGAGCCACCCAGCTGCTTCCCTTGATCCTATTTTTCAAGTAAATTAATTTTACTGTCTACCCACCATTCCAAAGCCTTAACTAATTTCTATTTTGATTTTTTTTTCCATTTCATCATGGTATGGAGGTGACTAAGTGGAAGTTTTAGCAGGTTCTTTCAAGCTGCAAAGGCTTAAAAAATGAACTCAATGATAAGACTGTATATTTGTTGTTCAACGACCAAATCTGTGACAAGAATTGACTATTTACTAAGTTATAAATGGTTAGGTATTTGTCTGTGGAGACTACCCACACTGATGAAATTACCGATCATTGGAGATGTTGAAAGTACAAATCCAAAGACTCCAAATCACTTTACAAATTTTTTCTTAATTCATAAGAGATAAAGAGGATAATAATGCACATAAAGAATTCAGGAAACATTTGTTGAATGATGTAAGACAATACCAAACCCCACTGCCAGTAAAATATGTTTTCAGATGCCTTACATAGTAGTTGTGACATGTATTTGTGTCAAGCCTGTGGAGGGCGCCAATTTTCAGACCTGGCTGGCTAGGATAGAGGAATCTTTAGAATTGGGTCCAATTCTCTCATTTTATAGGTGAGAAAACTAAAGCCCCCAAAGATCAAGTTAAAAAGCGACAGAGGCAGGATTGGAACCCATGAGATTAGTCATAACTGCTACTTGAAAAGGGAGGTCATGCCTAAACTGCCTGGTCTACATTTCAAAGAGAGAGATTCTCTTACTTACTTTGGTCTTTTCCATCTCTCATGTATATTCTCCATTATTCTTAAAAAAAAGAAAAAAAAAAAAAAAGGCTATTTGCTAATCTCAGAACAGAAAACCACTGACCAACATTCTCAAAGTCTTAAGCCAAAAAACGAAAGGCCGTAACTAAATGTTCTTTCTGCAGTTATTGACAAGATATTGGGAATAAAGTTTAGAATATACTCAACAAACAACTCAATACCCACCTGTCCTATTTCCCCCCACCCTCTGAGGTGGGGAAAGGAGGGACTGGTCAGAGCATACTTTATAGTGGGTACTAGGTAGAACACTAGTTAGTCAGTTACTCTTTAAATGTACCAAATAATGGTTCCTTCCACACCACTACCACACAAAGTTTTATAAAGGTAATGCACAAGAATTAAAAAATAAAAAATGCAGTAGTTCAATTCCAACCATTTTAATGCAACCCCTACTTCAACCAAAATAATTTCAATGAAAAAGTTAATGTTGAGTGAAATAAACAGAACCAGGATAATATTGTAAATAGTAACAGTAATATAGTACAGAGATTGACTGTGAAAGACTTAAGCTACCCTTCAGCAGAACAAATCTGAAGGATTTATGACAAAGAATATTATTCACTTCCAGAGGAAGAATTGTTGGGAGTCAGAATGCAGATCAAAACATACTATTTTTCACTTTAGCCTGTATTTTTATTGTGGGGTGTTGGTATTATATGGAATCAATGACCAATGTGGAAGCATGTTTTGTATAATATATGAATAACCCAGATAAAATTGCTTACCATCTCCCAGGATGGGGGAGAGAAGGAAGAAAGACAATTTGAATCTTATAATTTTAGAAAACTTTAGGTTGAAAATTTTTGTTAAGATCTAAAATATATATAAAAAAGAAGGTAACGTTTTGGCAATGTAAATATTCATCTTGCTAGCTGATTTCTAGGTACCCTTGTTATCCCTTTCATCCCACCTAGCCAATAAACATTGTGAATTCCTACTACCTGCCAAGTACAGTATTAAATGCTGGGGATACAAAGAAAGGCAAGAGGCAATCCAGTCCCTGCCCTCAGGCTCACAATTTTATAGAATTAATCTCAGCATTTGGTAAAGTTCCTGGCTCATAAAAAGTTCTTTTTAAATGTAGTAAAGCAGACAGAGGGCTGAGGTTCAAATCCATCCTCAGATATTTTATTAACTGGGTGACTGAGCAAATCAATGGTAGCATGTGGTTTTGACAGCTAGGTTTGGATTCTGCACCTGACAATGGGTGATCTTGGGCAAGTCACTTAACTTTTTAAAGTCTATAAAATGGAAATGATGATACCTCGGGTATTCCAGTGATCTCACTGGATTGTTGTAAGGCTCAAATGAGAGGTCTGATAAAGTACTTGCAAACTTGAAATATACTGCTGTTATGAATGCAAAGGTGGTAAATTGTTAAAAAACAAAACAAAACAAAACCTCTCTTATCTCCTAGAATTGTTGTCAGGATCAAATGAGATAATAATTGTAAAATTTTTAGCATTATGCCTGGCATAATACGCACTATATAAATATTATTAGTTTACAAATAACGAAACTTCTTCCTCAGTGAAATCCTCCCAACTCAAGTGCCACGGGATGGGTGGGAATGAGTTTTTTCTTCTTTAACGTAAGAATTCTCCACACTGGGATGGGGCCTCCCTCTCCTTTCCATTGATCCCTCCCTCGCTGAAATCAGTCACTGATCACACTAGAGTTAATGAGTTTGGCTATGGGGCTGCACTCAGCCGACACTCAATAAGCGTCCAATTGAGTGGGGCCTAAGAAAGTCCCCTCTGAGTGGGCCAGTTTCCCACAAGCGGCACAAGCCAGGATGGAGAGTGAGACAGTCCTGTAGGGCCCCTCAGCGGCTCCAGAGGCGAGCAATCCTTTCAGCTCCACGAGGGTGAGCAGCTTCTTCCCTTCCCCCGCGCCTAGGTGCGCAGGCCCAGCCAAGAGGCTCCGCAGCCCCTGGAGCCACGTGTTCATATAGCAGCTTCTCGGCAATCCCTCGGTGCTGCTCGCTCCACGCGCCTCAGGGCCCCCTGACCCACAGCCGCCACCCCCAACGCACCTAGCTTCAGTGGCCTACCTTGAAGATGGCGTAGCCGGCCGCTGTCTCGAACAGTACCAACATGGCGAGGGCAGAGCGCGAGAGGCCAAGCGGCCCCCCGCGCGCGCGCCGATACCACGAAGAAGCTGGGGGAGGGTTAAAGGTGAGGCTGCTGCAGCTGATTCTCGGGACCCCCTTAGTCGCACAGCCCTAAGCCGGCAGAGTAAGCAGCAAACTCCTGGCGAGCGAAGCGCGCGCAAACTTCAGAGGACCTCCAAGTCCCGAACACGTGAGCCCACCGGAAGGCAAAGGAGGGGAAAGAGTTCCGAGCGGAAGGAGGGATAAGGACTTCTGGGATGTCATCCATCACTTCCACTTCCGGGAGGGGAGGTGCATACACTTGCGCATGTGCAGTATCGACAGGCCAATGCTCTTGTGGGAGTTGGAGACGTCTACGGTTAAACCGTTTTTAGTTCCTGGGAAGGAAATCCGCCTTGCGCGGGTGTTCATGAGCCAACGTCCCTCTCCCCCAAACCTGGATTTAGGATATGGCAGGTTAGAGTCTCGTGCCTAGATAGGCTGGAGATTTTGAATAAGCAGGAAAAAAAACACATTGAAGAATTAAAGTGGGGCGCGTGACACGGAGTGTGTCCCATTACTGGTAAAGTAGTCTTAAAATGTCAAAGCTGAGCTGGAATTTAGTCTTCCGTTCAGCATGTGTATTCCGGCAATTTCCGGGGACCTGTTGATGACTAATTCACGATTTGTTATTTATGTGTGATTTTGACAAATCGCCCCCAGATTTCTACATGGAAAATGTTTATATTAAATATCGTGTGCGTGTATAGATACCATATTTGTATGTTGTTTAGTCGTATCCGACTCTTAAGTGACCGCGTTGGTCATAGCACATTAATCCTGTCCATGGAGTTTTTTTGGCAGAAAAGGACTGGAGTGGTTTGCCATTTTGTGCCTTGCCCAGTATCGTACAGCTAAGTACTGAGGTCATATTTGAATTCATGTCTTCCTGACTCGAGGCTCATCACTCTTATCTATTGAGCCACTTAGCTGCCACCTATATTTGTCTACTTTTCTATGATTATGTAATAATTTGTATACTGTTATATACCATTATATACTAATATATAACATAATTGCCTCTATGTACTGTATTTGTACTGTATTACACATGTCTATTTGGTATATAGATGTAGTATAATAAACATGTATACTCGAGTTAGTATAGTATTTAGGCATATTTTATATAGCATATCTAATAAATATAAAATATCGAAATACAAATAATTCATTTGCTGGAAGACAGCATGGTATAATTGAAAAAGCTATATGTTAAAGTCAAGGCTCAGGCTCTGCTTCTGTGTACTACTCTTGTGTGATATTGGGAAGGGTCACTTGGAGCTTCATTTTACTTATGTATAAAAATGAGGTAGTTGGCCTAGGTGACTTCCAAGGTTCTTGTTTTGTATCTGATCAATGGTCCTGCAGGGCTCCAGCCTCTAGGGAAGGAAGAATGCACTTCACATAAAAATTTAATTAAGTACTTATGACTAGTCATACTCTCTACTCTCACATTTGTATTTTCATCAATTCAAACATTTATTAGATATTAGCATTACAAATAATAGCAGAAGGATTCCTGGACACCTTTGTTCAATCAGTCAATCCAAAAGCATTAAGTGCTTATGTGCTGGGCATCCTTACAAGCTGGGGAGATTTAAAAAAAAAGGTAAAACAGCCCATGTCCACAGGGAACTCACTTATTAACTCTAATAACAGGGAGTCACTGGAGATTATTGAAAAGAAAGATAGGTAACATGTTCAGACCTACACTTTAGGAAAATCATTTTGGTAGTTAAGTGGAAGATTGGTTGGAATGGGGAGAGATGAGACAGGAAGACCAATTGGAAAGCTGTTAGAATACTATCACCCCCTTCCTGTGTCTCATTACACCATCAGGCTTCTTGAAAAAGGGACAGATCTAGGTCTTCCTACAGTACCTCTATATGAATTTCTCATCTTTTACCCACTACTGACCATATGCCAGTATGTGTTTCTTTCCTCATCCTTGTAATAATTAGTGGCCATTTAGAAAAAAAAAACCAAAACTGTTCCTTGTCCCTTCCTTATGTTCTTTATTTCCCATGGTTCTCAACGTGACCCTACTCATATCTCAATACATCCCTTCCTCTCGATTTTCCATTCAATATTGAGCAAATTCTTGTTCCTCCTGGACTTCTTTTCTTGCACTCTTTTCATCTTTAAGTCCTTGACAAGGCCTGGCTTCCTTCTGATGACACTTTGATCTCTTGACTATCCTCTACAGCACTGGTTGTACCTAATCTCACACATATACCTTCAATGTTCTTAGAGGGAGAGTCAGAATCTATTCCTTGCTCTCCATTATTACCTCCAGACTTTCCCTCTACTTCCTTCTCTCAGTGACTTTTTTACTTTATGGAAGTCTACACATTAAAATTTTCTATCCCATCAAAATTATGGTAGTTGTACCATACCAACCCTCAGGTCATTCTTTGAACTTTTTTAAGGAGATTATTCCCAAGCTGACGTCTTTCCTTCCTCCCCAACTCCTAGACTTATACTTAGGGGACTTTAATATTCATAAATATGTTCCCTTCTTAACCTCACATTTCCTTGAATTTCCTAAGCCCCATGACCTACTCTTTCATACCAGTTTAGCCACACATGACAGTCAGACACTAGATTTTGCCATTACTCACAAGGGTTCTATTTCCCAAATTAGAAACATGACATTTCTCTGACCATAATTTCCTATCATTTCATCTCTCCTTCTGCTTCATCCCTCCTACATTCATTCTTTGTCCTCATCAAGATCTCCATCCCTTCTATCCTTCAGTACTTTACTTTCTCAGGTCATGATCTCTGATTTGACTTCATTGCCTTCTTTTGCCATTCTCAACCCAATAGTTAGCCATTTTAAGTATCCAGGGTTCTTTGCCCTCGTCCTACAACTACTTATTTCTTGGCAAATTTCAGCACTAAATTGGTCCCATCATTTGCCTCTTCCACTTTTACTCAAGCTTTCCTGCCTTTTTTGGTACATTACAAATTCACATTATCTACTCTCAACTAGGCCTTCACTGCATTAAGGCAATCCTTTTATTTCTCCTTAATTGATTTCTCATTCCTCACAAAAGCTATTCCAAACCTCTTCTTCCCTCCTAAAGCTCCTCACACCTCCTTTTCCTCCTCTTAAAGCTGAAGACCTTGCCTCTGACATTGCCAAAAATACTAAGGCTATTCATTGTAAACTCCCACTTCTCCCATTCTCTTCATTTCAAAACCCTTTGACATCTTTGACCATTTTCTCCATTCCCTTTGACAAAGGTTTTACTTATGTACTTGACCCACATTTTTCCCCCAGCAGATTGTATTGTGAGTCTTCCCTTTCTCTCCTCTTTAACCTCTATCAACTGGTTCTCAATTGCTCTTCAAACATGCTTGTCTCTCCTCCTTAAACACCTTTGTTAGACACTATTATTCTTTTAAGCTATTATCCAATATCTCTTTTCCCTTTTTTTAGCCAGATTCCTTGCAGAAGTTCTTTATACCTGCTGGTTCCACTTCCACTTGTCTCACTTGCTAATCCTTTGCAGTCTGCCTTCTGAGATCAATCAGCTGAAACTACTTTCTCAAAATTTACTAATGCTCCCTTGTAATAGCAGTCTGGAGCATATCCACAGTGCCCCAGATGGTATTTCCATGTAGAGGACAAAAGGAAGAATGTGGCATCTCTTCATATGGGAGAACTATAGTGTAATAAAAGGAGAACCCCGTTAAAATTTTTTATTTGAACCCCTAATTACATGTAAAAACACTATTTTGACATTCATTAAAAAAATGGAATTCCAAATTTCCTACCCCCTTCCCATTTTCTTTCCTTCCTTCCCACCCACACCCCCCTGAGACAGTAATTGATCTGGTATAGATTTTACATGTATAATCATGTAGAACATTTTTTCCATATTAGTCATTTTGTGGAAGAGATCTCAAATGGAAAAAAAAAAGTAGAAAGAAAGTGAGATATGTTATGTTTCAATCTGCATTTAGATTCCATCAGTTATTACTTGGAGGGCAGATGGTATCTTTCATCATGAGTTTCTGGGATTGTTTTGGATCATTAAGGGAATCTCCCATTCTTGAGTGATCACATTTGTTTTTTGGCTGTCACAATATACTGCTGCCCAATATTAACGTTTATAAGGTTAATGAAAACTTTAGAACCTTTAGAAACCTTCAGAAAACTTTTAGAACTGAAACTCTTAGATTTTTTTTCAGACAAGCTGCTATCTAATCTTACCTCTTTAATCTTATGAGGCTAATTTTTGTATTTTAGTACAAAACTCGACATTTATCCCTCTAATCAGAATTGCAGCAGAATGAACATGTGGCTTTCTTAATACATGTGGTGTACAATTTCGCCAAGAGTGAAAAGTTTGCATGTGAGCCATACCTATCTATTGACTTGTGGTTTTGAATCTTAGAAGAGGGAGCTACTTCAGAAACTTGTAACCAGTGCATCTCTCAGGTAAAGGAAACTTATCACCTATCTAAAATTTTAGGCCAGAAAAATGTTAAAAGGAATAACTGAAGGTATGATGTCCAAGTTTATTATTCAATAGACTTTCACATTGTAACAATTTTACTGAGTAATCTTGGTGTTAATAGGGCATACAATTTAGATTAATGGAAAATTACTTCATACCTAATTTTGGAGAGACAGGTCAACTTAACCTGTTTACACAATAGTTCTAGAGCATGATATGGCCCTGTAAAGATAGCTTAACATAATCACTTATTGCTAATAGTTGAGTTGTGATGAACAAGTTAGACTGATAGGTATTCATTACTTTGGACTGAAAGAGACTAACTGCCAGTCATGCTGATTGCCTGACCCAAGTAATGACTCATTAACAGATATTTCAAGTAAAGAACACTTTGTAAACCACATTCCAACTTAGATCAAATAATGGGAGAGAAATTAATCCATTTTGGTCAGAGTTGCCAATTTCTTAACCAAGAATATTTATTCTTTAAGATATGACTTGGCGCCAACAAAATAAAATGAAAGAAATATTAAGAATTAGATGTTTTCCAAATGTATAAATCCAGTCAAATGTTAATCCTTTGCATGGAATTGTCTTTCTAATGACCATCTCCCCTTTGTTCCACCTCACACTATCTTGACCACAGAAAAACTTTTTGTATTTTATTTTTTATAATTACCTGCAAAAACAGTTTTAAACATTTTTCTTTTGAAATTTTGAGTTCCAAATTCTTCCCCCCCTTCCCCCTTATTAAGAAGTCAAACAATTTAATATGTTACATATGTGTATATGTATATGTGCATATAAATGCATTTTATATTATGCAAAACACAATTTAAAAATTCTTAATGTATGTTTTTTATTTATTTTTTATTTTTTTAAACCCTTCACTTCTGTGTATTGGCTCATAGGTGGAAGAGTGGTAAGGGTGGGCAATGGGGGTCAAGTGTCTTGCCCAGGGTCACACAGCTGGGAAGTGTCTGAGGTCAGATTTGAACCTAGGACTTCCCATCTCTAGGCCTGACTCTCAATCCACTGAGCTACCCAGCTGCCCCCAATGCATGTTTAATAAGTAGATAATTTGCTATACAGTAGCATGCATGGGAATTCAAGGGTTGGGGAGAAAATTGAAATAACAAATTCTTGTGATTCTTTGACTCTAAGTACAGTAGGAAGTTTCAGGATGGGTAGTTTTTTAATGTTAAAAAGATATATGCTCTGTTCTGCCAAAAGATGTTACTATATTGGCTAATACATTTTTTCTTTTTTATTCTTTGAAGTAATCTTACAAAGGATGGATGACTCACTGGAGAGAAAAGATACATTTGGAAATAAATGGTATATAAACAAAAGAGATCAATAAAGATCAGATAAAATTAAGAACTATGGCTGCAGAGGCAGCTAAGTGGCTCAATGGGTTAAATCAGGCCTAGAGATGGGAAGTCCTGGGTTTAAATCTAACCTCAGTCTCTTCCTGGCTGTATGACCCTGGGCCAATCACTTAACCCTCATTGTCTTGACCTTACCACACTTCTGCTTTGCAACCAATACACAATATTGATTCCAAGACAGAAAATAAGGTTTTCAAACAAACAAACAAACAGACTATGGCTGCTGGAAGTTAAAAGTAGCAAGACAATGGCATGTGACAGGGATATTAAGTTGTCTAAAAGACTTTTGCTGTACTATCATACTGATTGAACTCAGCCTGGAACAGTATCTTTTATCTTTCCCCATAGCAGATGGATATTAGTTTGTGTTCTCCCTAGATTTTGATTCTTGTCTACACTTTACTAAACTCACTTTCTGTTGCCTCTCCCCTCTTACTGGAGAGCTCAAGGGCTATGAAGTTGAGCACTAAACTCCCAAAGCTTTCTGGTAACTCCATTTTCTATCAGTTATTCTGTTTGACTTCAGCTCGATGGAATAACATAACCCAAGGCCTTATACTTCTTGGTCACCCCTCTCCACCCACTTCATCTTTCTTTTATGTATTGTCTTTCCCCATTAAATTAGGTTCTAGACTCCTTGAGGGCATAGAGATTCTCTCTCTTTCTTATTTGTGTCCTCTGCTTAGCAGAGGCACTTAGTGGATTTTTAATAAATGTTTATTGAATTGTTTCATGAAAAACCCATTTGGTGAGAATGATGGCCTGCTTCAAGTGACTTATGAGATTAAGTTTTTCATATTTTTAATGCCATAACATTGAGATAGCATAATTTATTCAGCCATTTCTAAGTTGTAGGATGCCTTGTTTTTACTATGGCAAATAATGGTGCCAAAAAGATTCATAAACAGAGCTTTTTTTCTGTTACTACTTATAATAAAAATCATGATAATGATTAATAAAAGCTCACATTTAAATAATGCTTTAAAGTTTACAAAGTGCTTTAAATCTATTTTTTCATTTGGTCCTCACCATCACTATTTGGGAGGCAGAAAAAAACTCATGATACAGTCCTAGCATAGGGGCAAAGGGAATGATCAGTTTTGAAACTTTTATTATATTTTGCTAGATTATATCAATTCACAGCTCTAACAGTGCAATTGTGTATCTGTGTAGGGAAACCAGCAAAGTTTGTCAGATGGCAAGAATGTAAAACAAAGAACAGCACTTTTGTTGCAAGAAGTTATACACAGGAATTTTGAACTAGAGACCTAATTGTAGGTAGATAGCCACCAGCTTTACCTAGCTCATTTGTTCCTGCTATGGATTAATTTGCTTGCCTTTCTGTAGCTTTTGTGAAGGAGGGTGAGCTAAAGTTGCTAAGCTATCCTAGCTTCTTCATAGTTTTGTAGAGCAGACTATCCAAAATGGATCGAGAGGGACACAATCAGGGATTTTGCAGAAATTTGAAGGAATTTTTTTTATAACCCTCCAGTCAAGTTATTGTGTAGAACTAGGGAATTTGAGTAAGAACTGTATGGGGCAGAATGTAAGGGGGTAAAAATAAAAGGGTTGGACTAAATTTATCAGAGTGTGGTAACCAGGAATTAATTCCAAATGATTTTTTTAGCAATATATTTATAAAATAGAGGGAAAGAGTGAAAGTAGAAAAATGAGAAAGAGGGCAGAGAAATCTAGCTTAACAAGCTAGACTATTGCTTAAGCCCTGGCTTACTCTAGTAGGGCTTCAGTAGCCCCAGCCAGAGGGCCTAAGGGGTCAATTAAACAAGGGTTTTAACATGAGACCTCCTCCTAAATGAGAGGCCTTTTCAGAGGCTACAAACTCCAGAACAAGCCAAAGAAGGAAGTCAGCCTTTTTCATTCACCCATGTGGTAGTTTTAAGGGGAAATAGAAAGTAGTCCAAGGCCCTCAGCTGGAGCTCCTCCAGGGTCCAGTTCAAGGTGAAAGATCTGGTCACAGGAAGTTCTTGCCACTTTTAAAGACCATTCCTTTTGTCACTTCCTGTGCCTTCCTCTCATTTTACATGGACCAATTATAGCCTATAAATTTTCTTAGGACTGCCCAGTGGGCAGTCAGTGGGCTCTGATTTGTCACCCCCTTTTGCACACGTGGGTCACAGACCCTACCTCCCCACACTTAAAGATAAGTGGGGTATATAGCTTCTGATGATTAAATCTAAAAATGGGTAGGGAAGAGTTAATCCCATCTTCACAGAACATAGATTCTCTTAAAAAAATAACAGATAAGGGGGCAGCTGGGTAGCTCAGTGGATTGAGAGCCAGGCCTAGAGATGGGAGGTCCTAGGTTCAAATCTGGCCTCAGATACTTCCTAGCTGTGTGATCCTGGGCAAGTCACTTAGCCCCTATTGCCTAGCCCTTACCACTCTTCTGCCTTGGAGTTAATACACAGTATTGACTCCAAGATGGGAGGTAATCTTAAGGTATCTTAACCTCAGGGATTCTTCTGATAACTTGACTTTCATTATTTTATAAAGATATCGCTTACCTTACTAGAGAGAACTATACTAGCCTACAGTATTCCAGCAAATGGTAGCAGAGAATATCAGCCAACACCACATCTATAGGCCAGTAGAAGTGCTAAGCAAGGAGTATGCTATTCTCAGAGAAAAGTAGAAATGGGAAACTCAGCAGAGAGCAGCACAATTACATCATTTCCTGATGTTACTAGTTCTGTATTGGATTACCCTTGATGAGATATGTGCTGTTTAAAATGTTTAGCAGTGATTTACATCTAAAGGCCCAGATGGTATGCTCATCATAGTGGCAGGTGACACAAAGCTGAGAGAGTTAGCTAAGATCCTACCTGAAAGAGTCAATATCCAGAAGGATCATGTCAGGCTAGAACATTGGGCTCAAACTAATAGTATGAAATTCAGTAGGGATAAATGTGAAATCTTGTATTTGGGTACAAAAAGAATCCACTTCAGAATGATAAGATGGAGGAAGCACCATTTGGCAACAATTGGTGTCTGAAAAAAAATGTGAGGGTTTTATTAGATTTCAAACTACATATGAAATACCTGTGGAAGATAGTAGTTAAAAAAGAGAATGTAAAGTTAGGCAACATTAAGAGGATCATACTTTTTCAGAAGAAGGAAGTGATACTCTCATTGCACTTTGCTTTCATCTGGAATCCTATGTTCAGTTCTGGGGGCCTTGGTTTAAGAATGACATTTTTTTGTGTGGTGGCAAACAATAGGAAACTAAGGGGATGCTCATCAATTGGGGATTGGCTAATCAAGTTGTGGTATACGATGGTGATAGAATAATATTGTGCTTTAAGAAATAATGCACAGGATGCTTTCAGAAAAACCTGGAAAGACTTACATGCCCTACAAAATGAAGTGAGCAAAACCAGGAAGATGTTGTATACAATAACAGTAATATTGTACAGTGATCAACTCTGAATGACTTAGCTATTCTCAGAAATATAATAATCCAAGACAGTTCTGAAGGACTCACGATGAAAAATGCTATCCACTTCCAAAGAAAGAACTGACAGAGTCTGAAAGCAATCAGAATGCAGCCTTTTTTTCATTTAATTTTGTGACTTTGTGTGTTTTTTGGGTCTTCTTTTTTATGACATGACTAGTATGGAAATATGTTTTACATGTATAACTTAAATTGCTTGTCATCTCAGGAGAGGAGAAGGGAAGGAGAAAGAATTTGGAACTCAAAAAAGTTAAAATTGATTTTTACATGTAATTGGGAAAAATACAATATTTTTTTTAAATGACATGGCTAAATTGAAACATGTCCAGAGAAAGACAACTGTGATTATGAAAGGCCTTGATCATGTCATATAAAGATTGGTGAAAGGGATCTAACACATTTAGGCTAGAAAAGAGAAACGAAAACATAACAGCTATCTTCAAGTTTTGAAAGGAATGTTATATAGAGAAGAGATTAGACTTGTTTGGCCACAGGAACTGGAAACTCTGAGTGAGAGTGACAGCCAAATTTAGGTTTGAATTTAGGAAAATCTTCCTAATGGAGCTGTCCAAAAAGAGAATGGCTTGCCTCTAGAGGTGTGGGTTCTTCTTTCTTAGAGAACTTCCATCAGAGTCTGGATGACTACTTCTCTGTATGTTATTGGAGGGACTTCTTTGAACTAAATAGGTCAGAGTTTCTTCTCAATATGCAAATTCTTATTGGAGTTCCTGGCATAAGTGTTTCCAGTGTGTTCCTGGGCCACATGTTCTGCCTGCATGTCTTTTTTATTTTTAACAAATAAATTTTGATGTCTTTTGTTTTTTATCATCAGTTTTATATCAATGAATAGAATAATGGGACTTAAGTCAGGAAGATTTGAGTTTAGCTAGACCTTTCTGAAGACAGGAAGCTTAGACACTTGATAGCTGTATGACTGGGCAAGTTGCTTAACTTCTCTTTGCCTCCTTTTCCTTAACCATAAAATTGCCTCAGTTCTCTTTAAGTGTAAAATGGGGATAATAATAGCACCTTCCTTGCAGATGTTGTTATGCTGGTCAAATGAGGTGATACTTGTGCAGAGACATTTTAATTTAATGCAAAGTTATCTATTTTACATCTCATAATATTCTGTATGGCTTGTTTTGATCTAACTCTTCCCCTCATCCATAGGTCTTAACAGGTAAACTATTTTGTGCTTCCTTAATTTATTTATGAAGTCACCCTTTATTTCTAAAGCATGTATCCATTTTGACTTTACTTTGGTGTAAGAGGTTGGTCTATGCCTAATTTCTCTCATATTGGTCTCCATTTTTCCTAGCAGTTTTTGTCAGATAGTGGGTTCTTCTTCCAAAAGCTTCAATCTTTGGTTTTGTCAAACACTAGATTATTATGGTCATTTGCCACTGTCTGTTGAGTGCCTAATTGATTCCATTGGTTCTCCACTCTATTTCTTAGCCAGTACAATATGATTGCCATTATCACCACTACTATTCAGTATAGTACGAGAAATGCTAGCTTTAGCAATAATAAGAAATCGAAAGAATCAAAACAGGCAGTGAAGAAATAAAGCTATCACTCTTTACAGATGATATGATGGTATACCTAGAAAATCCTAGAGAATCAACCAAAAAACTAACAATTAACAGCTTTAACAAAGTTGCAAGATATAAAATAAACCCACAAAACTATCAGCATTTCTCTATACTACCAATAAAACTCAAAAGCAAGAGACAGAGAAATCCCATTTAAAATAATTGTAGACAATATAAAATGCCTGGGATTCTATCTGTTGAGACATACCCTGGAATATATGATCAACAATTACAAGACACTTTTCACACAAATAAAGTCAGATCTAAACAATTGGAAAAACATTAATTGTTCATGGATAGGTCAACCCAACATAATAAGAATGGCAATTCTTCCTAAATTAATTTACTTATTCAGTGTCATACCAATCAAACTACACAAAAATCACCTCACAGGGCTAGAATAAATAATAACAAAATTTATCTGGAATAACAAAAGATCCAAAATATTAAAGGAATTAATGGAAAAAATATGAAGGAAGGTGGCTTAGCTATTACACCAGATCTCAAACTGTATTATAAAATGGCAATCATCAAAACAATCTGTAGTACTGGCTAAGAAAGTGGAGAACCAATGGAAGACCTAGCTCACAGTACTGAGCCCTGCAAGCCATCAGTAGAGGAGACAGAATTAACAGCTTTCAGAATTCCCAGACCACAGGTCAAAAAAGCTTGGGAATATGAGCAAACAGCAAAAGGAAACACCTAACCCTAGAAAACTTTTATGGAGACAAAGACAAAGAAACAGAGTCAATAGGGCAAGCAACCACCTGCAAATCTTCAAAGAAAAATAGGAATTTATCTCAAGTGCTAGAACTCAAAAAGAAATTAAAAAATCAAATAAGAGAGGTTGAAAAAAATGGGAAAAAGAAATGAAAGTAATGCAAAAAGAAAATAACAGTTTAAAAATTAGTCAACTGGTAAAAGAGGCATAAAAATCCAATGAATAAAAGAATTACATGAAAAATAGAATGAACCAAATAGAAAAGGAGGATCAAAAGGTCATGGAAAAAATTTGTTCTTTAAAAATTAGAATTGGGCAAATAGAAGCTAATGACTTCATAAGACATTAAAGGCATCCTTTAGTGAATTTCTGTGACTCTTTTGCCATTAGGCCAATTTTTAATTTTTTTTCCATGTTTACATAATTCATTTTCTTTCCTTCTCTTCTTCCCTCCCCATTCCCAGAGCTGACAAGCAATTCCACTGGGTTGTACAAATGTTGTCACTTGATACCTATTTCCATATTATTCATTTTTGCTATAGAGTAATTTTTTAAAAGCCTAGTCCTCAAATCACATACCCACATATGGTATGTTCCATTGGTCATCAAGTTGGGGCAAGAAGCATGGGGTGCTGGGTTACAGGAGGACCAGTCCATCTAATGACTACGCAGACAGTCTCTCAGAGTGGAGGTGAAGTTTATTGAGTTGAGGTATATAATTTATAGGGTAAATGACATAGCTAAAAGAATTAATCACAAGTATCCTGACTTGTTGCATTGCTACTAGTAGCAAGGTATATTACATTGGATTTTTCCACAATGTTTTGCTTTCTGTATACAATGTTCTTCTGGTTCTGCTCATTTCACTTTCATTAGTCCAATTTTTTAGATGTTATTTTCTTCAGTATATTTTTGTGCCTCTTTTACCAGCTGTGAATTTTTTCATGATTTTCTTGTATTACTCTCATTTCTTTTCCCATCTTTTCCTTTATCACTCTTATTTTTTTTCAACTCTTCAAAGAATTCTTTTTTTTTAAACCCTTACCTTCTGTCTTAGAATCAATACTGTTTATTGGTTCCAAGGCAGAAGAGTGGTAAGGGCTAGGCAATGGAGATTAAGTGATTTGCCCACGGTCACACAGCTGGGAAGTGTCTGAGGCTAGTCTTCCAAGAATTCTTGTTGGGCTTCAATCCAATTAGCATTTTTCTTTGAGTCTTTGGCTGTAGCTCTTTTCACATTGCTGTTTTCAGAGTTTACTTCTTGGTCTTCTCAAAGACTGTAGTTGGTTTTAATGATAAAGTTCTTATTTGTTGTTTGCTCATTTTCCCAGCCTATCTCTTCATTATGAATTTTATGTTAAAGTTGGACTCTGCTCACCTAGGGGTGGTGAGGTTCTGTCCTAAGTTTAAGGCTTTTTTGATGCTTCTAAGGTAGTGTTATCTTAGGAGTGGTGTGGTCACTGCTTTCCTAATCTGATTTTTACCCAGAAAGATTCCATGCCCTAGTATCCCTTTGCCTCCAGAACTGTGATCAAGTCCCTTGCTAGCATTCTCTTCCCTTTGGAACTATAAATGTAAAGATGAAAAATAGGGAATCTAGCTGTAGATTTAATGCCTTATTAATCAGAAAGGAGAAGGGGAGAAAGATGAGAGACTAGAGGTAACTTGCCCCAAAGTAAAGCTTAATATAGAGACTCCATTTTGCTGACTAAAGCCTATACTTTCTTAGCACAGTATCCACACAGAGCATCTGATCTATCTCCTTCCCAGAAGCCAAGAAGACTTTCCTTTCTGAGTTCCCCTTTTAAAATTCCACCAGCTCCTTCCTATGTAGCAACATTGCATGTTGACATTTAAGTAATGCCAGAGGACTTTGGGGATGCTAGGGACATTTAGGCCAATGCCAGATGCCTACACTGAAGCCAGATGTTTAAACTGTAATCAGGGGATGCCAGGCTGTTGTGGATGCTGTGAAGGGGGATGGAGCTATTTTTCCTCACACATAACCCAGAACTGTTTATGGGCAGTAGAGTTACCAATCAGCGCCAGTTGCACTCATTGCAAGTGAATAGTTGCCTTAATTTCTTTCTGATCATTTGTTCAACTCCCTTAACCACCTCTGTGCTGAGAGCTTCTGAAGCTGCTGTGCTGCCACCACCTCCAAGACAAGACCTACTGCTAGTGCTGTTGCCATGTGTGTGTGTTCTGGACGGGCTTTCAACCTAGTGTCATGAATCTCTCCTGCTGAATTCCTAAGTGGTTTTAGTTTGAGAAATGTCTCATCCTGATAATTTATTACCTCTAATACTCCAATATTTGATTTGAGGCATTATTTTGAAGTTGATTGGAGAGGAATGTTTGGAGAATTTAGCAGGGTTGATACCTGTACTTTCATTTTGGTTTTGGTCCTATAAATTTAGTATTAGTATTAATTTTTTTTGTCTATGATTCCTTTTAGCTTAATGTAGTTTGCCTTTTTATTCTTTTTAATATTTGTTTCATTTGATAACATATATCCAACTCTTGTTTTTTTGGATCATCATTTCCTATTGAGATTTTCTTTCACTGCTTGGAGTTTTATACTTGTCATTCACCATTTAACAGGGTTGCAGAATTCAATTGCTGCTGTTGGAGCTGGACTTCTATTTCTTAGCCAAAACCATACATTATTTTAATGATTACCACTTAGTAATACAGTTTGAGATCTGGTACTGCTACACCACCTTCCTTCATAATTTTTTTCATTAGTTCCCTTGATATTCTTGACCTTTTGCTCTCTTAGATCAGTGATTCCCAAAGTAGGTGCTACCGCCCCCTGGTGGGTGCTGCAGTGATTCAGGGAAGGTTATCTTTCCTCTTAATTGCTATTAAAATAAAAAAAATTAATTTCCAGGGGATGTGATAATTGGGTTAAGTCTACACTGCCCATCTTTAGATTTAATCACCAAAGGTGAGAACACCTCTAATTCTGGGAGGTCTGTAACCCATGTGTGCTAGAGTGGGTGACGAATCAGAATCAACTGACTGCCCCCTAGGCAGTACTATGAGAATCATCTATTGTGATTGGACATGCAAATTAGGAGGTGGATGCAGGAAGTGACAAAAGATGCTATCTTTTAAATTTGATGGTAACTTCCTTTGGAGGGGGTTGGCGCTTTGAACTTGGTGTTGAAGGATCTCTGGTGAGACCTCAGACTGTTTCCCTCTGATTGTCATGTGAGTAAGTTAGGCTGACTCTCTTTCTCTTCCCTTGGTGTTTCTGGAGGCTCTAGCCTTAAGGAGGCCTCTCTTGCCTCTCTAATTGTAAAAGGCCTTGTAGCTAGAAGCCTTGTTTAATTAATCTCTGTGCCCCTCTGCTGGGGCCTCTAAATTCTTACCTGGTCTGGGCCAGAGTTTCTCTCTCTCAATTTCCCTACCTTCAACCTTCCTAATTGTAAATAAACTTCCATAAAAGTCAATTTTGACTTGAGATTATTCTTAATTGAGGATTGATAATAGTTCTTTTAATATATTGAACCCATAAAACCCCTTTTTCCCCCTTACAGGGGCTAAGTAATATTTTTTCTGGAAAGGGAACGGTAGGCCAAAAAAGTTTGGGAACCACTGTCCTAGACGAATTTTATCATCTTTTCTAGCTCTATAAAATAAATTTTTTGGTAATTTGATTGGTATGGCATTGAATAAGTAAATTAAATTAGGTAGAATTGCCATTTTTATTATATTGTCTCAGCTTGCCGATGAGCAGTTAATATTTCTCCAGTTATTTAGATCTAACTTTATTTGTGTGAAAAATATTTTGTAGTTGTGTTCATATGGTTTGTGTTTGTCTTGGCAGGTTGACTTCTAAGTATTTTATATTGTCTGCAGTTATTTTATTTTATTTTCATGGGGACATATAAAGATTAATTTAAAAAATGTCCCAATTACATGTAAAAACAATTTTAATATTCTTTAAAATTTTTTTGAGTTTCAAATTCTCTTCCTTCCTCCCCTCCCCTCCTGCTGAGACCATAAGCAATATAATGCAGATTTTACATGTGTAATCATGTAAAACATTTGTTCATATTAGTCCTTTTGTGGAAGAAAACTTGAAAAAAATGAAGAAAGGGAAATACAGTATGTTTTAGTCTGGATTCAGACTCCACCAGTTCTTTCTCTGGGAGGCAGACAGCATTTTACATCACTAGTCTTTTGGGATTGTCTTGTATCATTGTATTGCTGAATTGCTTATCAAACAATATTGCTGTTACTCTATACAATGTTCTTTTGTTTCTGCTCACTTCACTTTGCATCATTTCATATAAGTCTTTTCAGGTTTTTCTGAAACCATCCCCTTTGTTATTTCTTATAACACAATAATATTCTTTTGCAACCACATACTACAATAGCCATTCACTAATTGATGGGCATCCCCTCAGTTTCCAATTTTTTGCCGCCACAAAAAGAACTGCAATAAATATTTCTGTTCATATAGGTCCTTTCCCTTTTTGTTTTCTATCTCTTTGAGATACAGATCTTGTAATGGTATTGCTGGGTCAAAGGGGTATGCCCTTTGGGCACGATACCACGGTACTCTCCAGAATGGTTGAATCAGACAACAATTCTCCCAACAGTGCAAATCTCAATTTTCTCCTCATCCCCTCCAACATTTATATTTTTTCTTTTTTATCATATTAGCCAATTTGATAGGTGTGAGATGATAACTTAGAATTGTTTTAATTGGCATTTCTCTGATTAATAGTGATTTAGAGCATTTTTTCATATAATTGTAGATAGTTTTGAATATTTCATTTGAAAAATGCTTGTTCATATTCTTTGACCATTTATCAACTGGGGAATGATTTGCAATCTTGTATATTTAATTCAGTTCTTTATGTATTTGAGAAATGAGACCTTTATCAAAGAAACTTATAAATTTTTTTTCACTATTATGATTACTCTGTATTACCCTCTATCCAATTTTCTCTCCTGGTTATCTTACTTTCTCTTTCCTTTCACCATGTCCATTCCCAAAAGTATTTTACTTCTGACCACCTCCTCTGCTAATTTGTCCTCCCTTCTGTCACCTCCTCTCCTTTCTCTTATTTCCTTCCCTTCCTACTTCCTGATAGAGTTAAAATATTTGATTTCTGTACCCAATGTGAGTTTGGATATTTTTCCTTCTTTGAGCCAATTCCAGTGAGAGAAAGGTTCACATATTTATTTCCTCTCCCACTTCCATCATCTCTCCCTCCACTGTAAAAGTTTTTTGTGCCTCTTTTATGTGAGAAAATGTAACCAGTTCTACCTTTCCCTTAACTACTTTCCTAATTCATTTCTCTTTCTCATCCCTTAATATTAAAATTAATATTGGAGACATATTAAATTTATAATTATGTATTTGTAAAAGAGAGAAAATGGGCAGTCTACCTAAAACAGCATTGACACACTCTGTCCAGTCACCCAAAGCAAGCACTTCCTCCCTCAGCTCTCTCAGGTAATGTGGAGGGCTCCCAGATAGCTTGAATTTGCTTTTTGGGCACTCAAACTTGAAAACCTTCGCCAGTGCTGACCTGGAAGATCTCTGAGCTCAGCTGCATTCTTTGACTAAGATGTTTTCCTGAGATAAGCCAGCCTAAGTCTAGCTCTGAGCATTTGGCAAAGATTGTAAGATTAGGTGAGAGAGAGACAGAGAGAGAGAAAGAGAGAGAGAGAGAGAGACAGAGAGAGACCACACTCATTTTTAATCCCACTCACACACATTTTCTAATTGGCCAGGATTTTACTTCAGCTTATACTTTAACACACAACATATCACAATAATTAATTTCTGCTGGTCAGCAACTGCACTTTCATGCTGGCAAATTAAAACACATGACTCAGTGGTACCTTTGAGGTAAGCTTTCCCAGGATTAGGGTCCCCTAGATATTTAATTCACACTTAATTTTATTTTTTCAAGATATCATTCCAACATTTTCAACTCACACCCTTGACCCCTGTCTATGTATTCCTTATAACTGCTCTAATAATGATAAAGTTCTTAAGGGTTAAAAATATCATCTTTCCTATATGGGAATGCAATCACTAAAACATTATTGAATCCCTTATGATTTCTCTTTCTTGTTTACATTTTTATGCTTCTCTGGAGTCTTGCATTTGGGAATCAAATTTTATATTCAGCTCTGTTCTTTTTATCAGGAATGTTTGAAAGTCACGCTTTTTCATTGAATACCTACTTTTCCCCCTGAAGGATTACTCAGTATTGCTGGGTAAGTGACTCTTGGCTTTTGTCCTAGCTCTTTTGGGCTCTGGGATGTCATATTCCAGGCCCTCTGATTCTATAATGTAAAAGCTGCTAAATCGTGTTTTAACCTGACTGTGGCTCTATGATAACTTGAATTGTTTCTTTTTGCCTGCTTGTAATATTTTCTCCTTGAACCTGGGAGTTCTAGAATTTACCTATAATATTCCTGGGAGCTTTCATCTTAGGAATTCTTTTAGGAGGTGATTGGTAGAGTCTTTTAATTTCTATTTTACCCTTTGGGTCTAAGAAATCAGGGCATGTTTTGATGATTTATTCAAATAAGATGTTTTGGTCCTTTTTTTGATCATGGTTTTCAGGTAATTTAGTAATTCTTAAATTATCTCTTAGATCTTTTTTCCAGGTCAATTGTTTCCCAATCAGATAGTTCATTATTTTTCTTCTCTTGATTTTGTTATATTGTTTCGTGATGTCTCATAAAGCTATTAGCTTCCAATTCCCAACTTCTAATTTTTAAGAAATTATTTTCTTCAGTGAGCTTTTGTACCACCATTTCCATTTGGCTAATTCTACTTTTTAAGAATTTCTTTTCTTTGGTAAATTTTTATGTATCTTTCCATTTGACCAATTCAGCTTTTTAACAGTTTTTCTCTTCAGTGGCTTTTTCTGCTTCTTTTACCGATTTGCTTATTCTGTTTTTGAAGGTATTATTTTATTCAGTATTTTTTGGTCTCCCTTTACCAAGCTGTTGATTCTTCTTTCATGATTTTCCTGTACTATTCTCATTTCTTTTCCCAAATTTTCTTCTACTTCTCTTGATTTTAAAAATTGTTTTTGAACTCCTCTATGATTTTTGGCCTTGAGATCAAGTTACATTTTTCTTTGAGGATTTGGATGCTACAGTATTGACTGTGTTGTCTTTTTTTATGAGTTTGTGTTTTGGTCTTCCCTATCACCAAAAATAACTTTCTTGTAGAGTTTCTTTTTTTGTCATTTATTCATTTTACTACCCTTTTCCTTGACTGACTTTTAAATGAAAAACAAAACAAAAGAATAACTGTTAAAGTTGGGCTCTGTTCCTCTGGTGAAAGGGGCACTGTCCCAAGTTTCTGGTTCTTTGTGCAGCTGCTTTCAGAGCTAGATCCAGGGATTTATAAGTTTTCAAATTTTCCAAAGTGGTGTGATCTAAAGAGAGGTTTGTTTAATACTCTCCTAGCCTGTGCTGTGGTCTGTGAGTGACTACAAATACTCTTTTCTCTCCTGGAACTGTGACCAGAGTACCCTGTTCCCCTGTGGCTACAAGTGTGCAAGTGTTCCTCCTTGCCCTGTGACTGAAATCCAGGACTGTGACCTATATTTGTGTATGGGCAATGTAATAGAATCCTGCATCGAGAGCCAGCAAAGGGACCTGTATAATCTCTTTTTGAACAGTTGGCTGACTCCCTTACTGTCTGTGGACTCTCTGCATTTACTTTTTAAAAAAATCTTACCTGTTATCTTAGAATCAGTACTAAGTATTGATTCCATGGCATAAGAGTAGTAAGGATTAGGAAATTGGGATTAAGTGACTTGTCCAGGCTCACACAGCTAGGAAGTATCTGCTCCCAGATTTGAACCTAGGACCTCTCAACTCCAGGCCTTGCACTCTATCCACTGAGCCACCTAGCTGAAATTCTGCAGTTAATTATAAATAAAGAATTTCTTTCATCTCTTTCTGCTGGACTTTGTTGGTAACATAAAGAAATGTCGATTATTTTTGTGGGTTTATTTTATTTATACCCTTCAACTTTGTTGAAGTTGTTAATTAGTTCAATTAGTTCTTTAGTTTATTCTTTAGGATTCTTTAAGTACATCATCATTGTCTGTAGACAGTGATAATTTTGTTTCCTCATTGCCTATTCTAATATCTTCAATTTATTTTTCTTATCTAATTTCTATTGTTAAAATTTTTAGAACAGTATTATATAATAGTTGTGATAATGGGCATTCTTGTTTCACCCCTGACGTTATTGGGAAGGCTTCTAGCTTATCCTCATTACATAGACTTTATATTTTGAGCAATATTTCATATTAACTCCAAACTAAATTTCAATCTTGTGTAATGGGTTAAACTATTCAGCACTGCCATTTCAAGCTGTGCTCAGGTTGAGGGGGGGTGTCTGTTATTGTGTTGTCCAAGTGCCCTCTGGTGGCAAGAGGGAACATTACAACAATAGGGGAGAGCTTTGTGGGGGAGGTGGTGGTCTTTCTTGGATACTGTATATTTCCCATTAGATGTTTGGAGAACTAGGACCCCTGCCGTGAGAGCTTGCTGAGCCCTTTTCAGGGTTCCTCAAAGAAATAGTCTTTTCACAATCCTCATGTAGCTTCTTTCAGAGGGAGGCTAACTACATTTCTCCCTGAGTGTTTCAGCATGTGCCAGAGAGGTGAACGGTATCTCTTTTCTAATATTTTTAGCTCAAGCCCACATACTTATTTCTTCCCCACCATTAATAGCCAGTGATTAGAGTCTCAGTTTTATTTAAGCAGTTAACATCAATTAACTCTGACAAAGGCTTATTTACTTGAATGAAGGCACAAAAACAGAAGTTCCAAATATTGCCTCTCCCTTTTCCCCCTCCCTATGATGTCTGGGGGGTGGGGGGTGGGGTGGGGTACAATTTCCTCCATTTTACCTTAGTACTTCAGTCATTAGGGAGGGCAGAGGCAGGCTTTTGCATAGTATTTGCCCCAAGTTTATTTCCAAATATGGTATGGCTAATGGGTGAATGAGTTTGCTTTTATGTTACTGTAAGCAAACTACTCAGATAATTTTCTCTTTAGTGTTTATTTTCCCCAAAATCCTTGCATGGACACTAACTCCCAGACTTCTGGTGGCTCATTCTCCTGACATTTTGAAGCTCACCATGTTGTAGCTATCTTCCACATTCTTCCGGAAAGAATAAACGCAACAGACAAAAGAACTTATATGATTCATGCCAACTCTGGATTAGTTGATGAGTTGGACTTGAGGTCTTTCTCCATTCAAAGGCCCCAGCAACTCCTCTTCTTTCTTTGGAGCTAACCAAGCAGTGAAGTGCAGCTCCAAGACTTACCCTGACTTACTAATGTCTACGAATGTATACTAGTTCTGACAGTGCAGACAGGAACCAGCTCTACAAGTCTGTGCATGCTCCAGATCAAGGAGCTGGGCATTTCCATCACATTTCATCAGACCTTTCTGGAAGCAGGCTCCTTAGCTTCCTCTGTGTGAAGTATTGCATCAGCTCCTCCCCCTTTACACCAACATAGACAGACAGGTCCGCATTTTTTCTTTATAGAAATTGAGAGGTCTAGGCCCATGGATACCTCTTCTCTGAAACACAGAATTACAAAGGAAATGTGACATTGAAATAAAGATGTAGTTCCCTCCCCCTTCACAAATATTTTGAAATCTGTCTATGGATTCTCTCAAATGGGATCCCCCTATTATGAATATTGCTCTAGATAGTATTCAAATGAGATAAATTTCAAGATTGTGCTCATTAAAATTCATTTTTAAAGTTATTCTTTTTTTAAAATTACTTTTGATTTTAAATTCCTTGAGGGAGAAGAATTGTGTAATATCTTATACATCTTTGTAGCTCCAGTAGCATTTAGCTAAACCGACCTGGCTATCAGTAATTATGTGTGGAATTGATTTAAACCTGTTTTGATGTGAAATGCTTAAAGAATATCTTTTACTCGAGACAATTAAATGCTAAGAAACTGCCTTGAACTTGAACTTACTGAGCTGAATTCACAAATTTTGTGAATCAGTGTGTCAATTTGTCAAATCAGTGATTTGAAAAATATAGACAACCTTTTTTACTCTTTTTTTTCTTTTCTTTACATCATGTGACATTGAACAATTAGATCACTAAAACAGGTTTTTGAACTGAAAATATGTTTGTTGAATGTGCCTTTCATTAATTTGTCTTTAAAATTATTTTAATTAAGGTCTTACTTAGAAGGAGATTCTTGAAATTTACTAATTTTTGGTTTGTTTTTCCTTATTTAATTTTAGTCATCATGCTTAATTGTGCCATCTTTAACAAAATTAACTGAGACTAGAAAAACACAAGGGAACCTGGATATAGTATTGTTTATTTAAATCTAGATCATAGCTCAGAATATCATGTCTTTTAATTTGCCAATGTTTTGGCTTTTTCTCATTTCTGTTGTCGTTAGTCTACCCTTATCATTCATGGGTATTGGCTAATTTCATCGGAAGTTTAAAAAGCTGCTCTAGACTTGAAAATATAATTTTGACTACTTAAGTTATTTATCTGTGCATAGTATGCTAAAAATAGAAGTTTACCAGAGAAAATATGTTGGCAAGTTTTTTTTAAATTAAATTAAAATTTTTATTTTCAGTTCCAAATTCTCCCTTTTCCTTTCTCCACTCTCTTTCCTCCCCATCTAGAGGGCAAGAAGTCTATCGTTATACATAGGAATCATGCAAAACATATTCCCATATTTTCCATATTGTGAGGGGGGAAAGCAAGAAAAATTAAGAGGGGAAAATATGTTTCAATATGCACTAAGAGTCCATCAGCTTTTTCTCTGCAAGTAAAGAGTAATTTTCATCATGAATCCATTGGAATTATCATCATTGTATTAATCAGAGTAGCTAAGTCTTTCACAGTTGCTTATCATTACAATATTGCTATTACCATAATATGGTTCTTCTGTTTTTGCTCACTTCACTTCATATCAGTTCATAAATCTCAGGTTTTTCTGAAACCATCCTCTTCATCATTTCTTACAGCAAAATAGTATTCCATCATAATCATATGCCACGACTTGTTTAGCCATTACCCAGATGATGTGCATCCCCACTATTTCCAGTTGTCACCCCAAAAAGCTGCTATATTTTTGTACATATGCATTTTTCTTTTTTCAAGGACATTGCTATCAGTAGAGTTTGAACCAGCTTGCCTAGCTTTCAGCTCATCTACCTGAACTATGAACTTTTGCTCAACACTGGGCATGCTTAATAGCTTTATGAATATTAACTTGCACACTCACAAAGCGCAGTGGCAGCCATTTTCTATACATGCAGTGTATATAATGGGGGGCACATGAAGGGGACAAGTATGTAGAGGCATCTCAGGAAGATTGTACACTTCACCATTGGGGAACAAAGGGGAGAGAATTTTGCATTAGGATTAGGAATAAAAAAAAATTTACTGCAACAAGCTGTTACATGTGTCACTTCTTGTTGTATGTGCCCATTCTTGTAAGAATGGCATAAAACAAGCTTTTATATACTCATCAAAGGAGAGTCCCAAATTTTATTTATAACAGTCATAAGGTAGTATTCCATCACAAGCATATGCCACAACTTGATTAGCCATTCCCCAATTGATGGCCATCCCCTTAATTTCTGGTTCTTTGCTGCCACATACAGAGCTGCTATAAATATTTTAGAAAACATAGGTTCTTTTCTTTTTTGCTTAATTCCTTAGGAAAGAGACGTAATAGTAGTCAAAGAGTATATACATACAGTTTTATAACTTTTGGGGCATTATTTCATATTGCTCTCCAAAATGGTTGGATCAGTTCACAGTTCTGCTAATAGTGTATTAATGTTCTTATTTTCCCACATCCCCTCCAACATTTATCAATTTCTTTTCCTGTCATATTAGTCAATTTGATAGATGTGAGATGATATCTCAGATTTGTTTTGATTTTCATTAATCAGTTATAATTTAGAGCATTTTTTCATATGGCTATATTATCCCCAAACTGACATATCAATTGGGGAATATCTCATATTCTTTAAAATTTGTCAAAGTTCTCTCTATGTTTTAGATATGAGACCTGTAACTGAAAAACTCTATAATTTTTCCCCTCAAATTTTTGCTTCTAATTTTGGCAACATTTGTTTTATTTGTACAAAAATTTTTTAACGCACTCAAAATTATCAATTTTACATCTCACAATGCTTTCTATTACCTGTCGACTCATAAATTTCTCTCCACAAATCTGAGAGGTAATATGTTCTCTGTTCTTCTGCTATCTCATTTTATGTCTAGGATATGTGCCATGTTGATCTTATTTCGGTATATTGGTCTTTACCTAGTTTTCTGCCAGATTGCTTTCTAGTTTCAACTATTTTTGCTAAATAAGGAATTGTTATTCCCAAAGCTTAGATCTTTGCTTTTGTCAAATATAAGATTAGTATAATATTTTACCAATGTTTGTTGTATGTCTGTTCTGTTCCACTGTTCAAATGATCTACTTTTCTGTTTCTTAGCCAGTACCAAGTAGTTTTGATAATTCTTGCCTTTTAATATAGTTTAATATCTGGTACTGCTAGACCTCCTCTTTTACAGTTTCTCTCCATTAATTTTTTTGATATTCTTCATCTTTTATTCTTTCAAATGAATTTTTTTCTAGTTTAAAAATATTTTTTGTCATTTAAATAGGATGGCATTGAATCAGTAGATTAGTATACATAGAATTGTCATTTTAATCATATTGGCTATGCCTACCCATGAACAATGAATACCTCTCTAATTATTTAAATTGGCTTTATTTGTATAAAAAGTATTTTATAATTAGATTCATGGTTGTTCTTGGGTTTGTTTTGCTAGATATACTCCCAGGTATGTTATTCTGTCTACAGTTATTTTAAATGGATCTCTTATTATCTCTTTTTGCAGGGCTTTGTCAGTGATATATAGAAATGCTGATGATTTATGTGGGTTTATTTTATATCTTGCTATTTTGCCAAAATGATTGATAGTTTCAACTTTTTTTAGTTGAATCTCTAGAATTTTCTATATGGATCATCATGTCATCTGTGGAAAAAAAAGTAATTTTATTACTTCTTTGCCTATTCTGATTTCATAAATTTTTTTCCTTGTTGCTGTTGCTAGTATTTCTAATAAATATTGGATAATATTGGTGATATTGGGCATCTTTGTTTCACTTTTGATGTTATTGGGAAGGTTTTGAGTTTATCTTCATTACAAATAATGCTTGCTAATGGTTTTAGGAAGATGCTTCTTTTCATTCTAAGGAAAAATCCTTTCATGCCCTTGCTTTCAAGTGTTTTTAATAGGAATGAGTGTTGTATTTTGTCAACAGCTTTTCTGCATCTATTGTTAATTTTGTTGTTGATGCAATTAATTGTGTTAATAATTTTTCTTATATTAAGCCACCTTTATATACCTGGTATAAATCCTGTTTGGCCATAATGTATAATTTTTGTGATATATTGTAGTCTCTTGGTTAACATTTTATATAGGATTTTTGCATCTATAATCATCAATGAAATTGGCCTATAGTTTTCTTTCTCTGTTCTCTTCCTGGTTTATCAGTACCATATCTGTTTCATAAAATAATAAAGTGATTTATTTAACATTGGAATTTAAATATTTAAGTGTTTGGTAGAATTCACTGGTAAATCCCTCTGGTCCTGATGCCTTTTTCTTAGGAAGTTAATTTATGGCCTGCTCAATTCCTTTTTCTAAAATAGGCCTATTTTAGACATTCTATTATCTCTTCTCTTTGTCTAGGCAGTTTATATCTTTGTAAGTATTCTTCATTTCATTTAAATTGTTAAATTTGTTGGCATATAATTGGGAAAATATCTTCCAATAATTTAATTTTTCATCATTAGTGGTAAATTCACTCTCTTCATTTTTGATGGTAGTGATTTCATTTTCTTCTCTTTTTAAAATCATATTTAGCAATGGTTTATCTATTTTTTAAAAATAAAACCAACTCTTAGTTTTTTTATTAATTCGATGGTTTTCTTACATTCAATTTTGTTAATATAACATTTAATTTTTAGGATTTCCAATTAGGTATTTAATTGGGGATTTTAAATTTGTTTTTTTAGTTTTTTAAATTGCTTACCCAGTTCATTGATCTGTTCATTCTCTTTTATTGATAAAAGCATTTAGAGATAGAAATTTTCCTCTGATTACTACTTTTACTGTATCTTATAGGTTTTGGATGTTGTTTCCTTATTTTAATTTCTTTAATAAAATTATTGTTCCTATAATTTCTCTAATGCACTCATTCTTTAAGATTGTTATTAAATCTCTAATTTATTCTGTTTTCATAGTTTCTTATTAAACATAATTTTTATTGCATTAAGATCTGAAAAGGATGCATTTAATATTTCTGTTTTTCTGCATTTAATTATAAAGCTTTTGTGTCTTAATATATATGGTCAATCTTAGTAAAGGGACCATATATAATCCTGAGAATGAGGTATATTCTTTTCTATTCCCATTCAGTTCTTTCCAGATATGTATTATATCTAGTTTATCTAAGATTTTTTTCATCTTCTTGACTTCTTTCTTATTCATTTTTTTGGTTAGATTTTTCTAGTTTTGAGAGAGAAAGGTTAAAGTTCCCCACTATTATAGTTTTGTTATCTTCTTCCACTTGTAACTCTTTTAGCCTTTCCTTTAAAACTTTGGATGCTATATAACATTTGATATATATAGCTTTAATATTGTTAATGCCCATTATCTTTGCTATCTTTTAACATAATGTCATTTCTCTGTTTATCTATTTTGGTTTTAACTTGGAGATAACTTTTGGTACCCCTGCTTTTTTTTTTTTTTTTGCAGCTGAAGCATAATATATTCTACTCCAGTCCTTTATTTTAACTCCATGTATGTTTCTTATTTTTGAATGTTTTTCTTGTTCTAGGTGGCAGACTGAGCACTGAATCAACAAACAACAAGGCCTGGAGGAAGTTGTATAGGCTACAGCCTCAACTTTGGAACCTTCAGTGAACTGACTGTGAGATTTGAGCAGCTGACAAGGAGAAGATTGTGGGGCCTAGGTGCACAGACCAGATATTCTTTCAAACCGTGGCTACAGAAGAGGAGGAGAAAACACACATGGGTGAGTGCAGTTGATGAGATAACCCTAGGAAAGCAGAATTCCTAGTTATAGTTTCCAGATAGAGGGGTGAGACAACACTTGCAGCCTCTGGAGAGACTGTAGGGAGTGAGAGGATTGGAGGTGAATATTGTTTGGGACCTTGTTATATAGAAATGAGAAAAACTAAAGAGGTCAAAGATTCCCAGAGAGCTCAAGAAATAACAAAAAAACCTGAAACCTGAGACATTATCTCTCACACACAGGAAATAAAGCTTGACACAAGCATAAAGTTAACAATTAAAAAATAGGTTGCTAAAATTAGAAAAATGTAAAAAATGAGTAAGCAAAAAAGAAAGAACCCAACATAGATAACTACTTTGGAAATAGAGAAGGTCAGGGTTCAAATTCTGAAGACAGTGAAATTAGAACATCATTCCCAGAACTTTAGAGAAAAAAACATAAAATAAACACAAGTCCAAAAAGAATTCTTGGAAGAACTTAAAAGAGATTTAAAAAAGCAAATAAATAGAATATAAAGAGACATATAGACATAGAAGTTATCATAAATCAGTTAGAAGATTAGGGAACATATTATCTATCAGATTATTGGATAGGAAAGGAATTTATGGGTACAAAAGATATGGAGAGCATTTAGAGTACATTAAATTAAGAAATTTTTGGTACAAGTAAAACACATGTTGCCATTATTAGATGGAAAACATAAAATTGGGGAAAATTTTTTATAGACAGCTTCTCAGACATAGTTCTCATACCTAAAATATATAGAAAACTTTGTAAAATTTATAAGAATAAGAGCCATCCTCCAACTGATAAATGGTTAAAACATATAAACAATTTTCACATGAAGAAACTAAAGCCACATGTAGGTGTATGAAAAAATGTTCCAAATCACTATTGATTAGAGAAATGCAAAGCAAAGCAATTCTGAGATACCATCTTATACCCATCAGATTGGCTTGACAAATGTTGGAGGGAATGTGGAAAAATGGGGACACTAATGCACTGTTGGTGGAATTGTGAACTGATCCAACCAATTTTGGAGAGCAATTTGTAATTATATCTAGAAGGTTATAAAACTAAAAACTAAAAATATAATATATAAAACTAGACCTAGAAATATCATTACTGGTTTATTTCCCAAAGAAATCAGGGAAGAAGGAAAAGAACCTATATGCTCCAAAAAATCTATAGTGGCTCTCTTTGTGGTGACAAAGAACTGAAAATTGAGGGGATGGCCATTATTCAGGGAATGGCTAAACAAATTGTAGCATTTCATTTGTAATAGAATACCACTGTGCTGTAAGAAATAATGATTAGGGTACTTTTAATAAAACTTGGTAAGAATGATACAAGATGACAAACACAAAATGAGTAGAACCAAGAGAACATTATACACAGCTATAAATTTAATACTGTGAAATATTCCCTCTTTTTTTTGGTACTCTAAGACAACCTTTGGATTTTACTTTTTAACCTCTGAATCATATCTCTTTGAGGGAATGGGTAGATCCTGGTACTATGTTGCCTTTCTAAGGACGTTGTAGTGACCCGTGGCATCTAGAAGACCCGCCTCTGATCTCGAATCCAAATTGGAGGGACTCAGGAAAAGGATGTCATAAGATGCATAAATTGGACTAGGGGAAGGAAATAGTTTTTTTTTTTTTGGACTTGGAACCATGGACAGAAAACGTGGCTAGGAGGGTGCTGGCCTGGTACATGCCTGAGGTCTGGCTGTGAACCTGGTATAGTGAGCCTTGGGAGGAGGTTGTTAAGGGATTATCTGTACACAAAAGTGCCTTCTTTTTCTCTGGCCTGCTTTTTATTATTTAATAAATAATTACAAATTATGATACAGTCTACAGAGAATTCTACAATTTGAAGAATAACTTGTGAATGTTAGCCTCCAAAAAATAAACTGAAAAGTGGAAATGAAAGACATTATCTATATCTATATCTGTTTGCTGGATGATGTCTTCTGTGGTGTGGGGAGGGAAGAAAGAGGCTGAGATATTTGTAAATAAATTATGTTAAAAAATGAGAGAGGTTGAGGGAAAATTAGAAAAAAATGGAAGAAAACCAAGAAAAATTATAAAAAGAGATCCAAAAACTCAATGAAGAAAATAACTCTTTAAAAATAAGAATGCGGCAAAGAGAAGCTAATAACTTCTTAAGACAAGAAAGAATGAAAAAAATAGAAGAAAATATGAAATATCTTCTTATAAAAGCAACTGAGCTGGAAAATAAGAGACATAATATAAGAGTTTTTGAACTACCTGAAAGTTATATATTTTTTAAAAAGTCTTGGCTCTATACTTTAAGAAATTATTAAGAAATTCTCCCTGAAGTTTTGGAAGTAGAGAATAGCTAGAAAGACTCCATTGCTAACCACTTGTAAGAGACTCCAATATGAAAACTCAGAATCCCATTGTAGTTAAATTTCATAACTTCCAGGTTAAGAAAAAAAATGCCACAAGCAACTAGAAAGAAACAATTTAAATACTGTGGAACTATAACCAGGATAAACAAGACTTGGCAACTTCTACATTAAAACAGCGAAGGGCATGGAATACAATATTTAGAAGAGCAGAGGAACCTGATTTACAATCAGAATGAATTATCCAGCAAAACTGAGCATAATCATGCAAGGCAAAAGATGGTTGTTTAGTAGAAGACTTTCAAGTATTGTTGAAGAAAAAACTAGAACTAAATAGAAAATTTATCTACAAGAATGAGAAACATAAGACAAACATGAAAGACCAATTATAAAGAATTCAATAAAGTCAAACTGTTTACTTCTCATATGAGAAAATGTTATATATAAACCTTAAGAATGATATGATAACTTGAGTAGTTTGAAAGGGCATATATAGATAGAAACTTTGAGGTTGAGTTTTATATAATGGAATGATTATATTCCACATATAATGGAATAAAATTAAAATTGGGGAAGGAGGTATAAAATGGAACAGTTCTCTCATACAAAATAGGCATGAATAGTAAAACTAAGAGGGAAGAGAAGGAGGGGATGGAGGGCTGGTAATACTAGCA
Source organism: Gracilinanus agilis (assembly GCF_016433145.1). Lineage (NCBI taxonomy): Eukaryota > Metazoa > Chordata > Mammalia > Didelphimorphia > Didelphidae > Gracilinanus > Gracilinanus agilis. Next base: position 596,101,372 of record NC_058132.1, on the reverse strand, counting down.
CCTTATTCTCATCAGATCTAGGTAAAAGGGAATAATATAGATATAGAGAAGGGAAAACATATAACTTACAAGGAAACAGGAAGGCAAGGTATAAAGGTAAGAGAGGGACTCTTAGAAGGATATATAGATTAAGAGAAAAGAGGGCAAGAGGAGAAAATAAGTTAGGGAATATTAGAGGATGTTCATATTAAGAAATAGGAGGGTAGGGGGCAGCTGGGTGGTTCAGTGGATTGAGAACCAGACCTAGAGACAGGAGGTCTTGGGTTCAAATGTTACCTCAGACACTTCTAGCGGTGTGATTTTGGGCAAGTCACTTAATCCCCACTGCCTAACCCTCATTGCTCTTCTGCCTTGGAACCAATACATAGTATCGATTTTAATATGGAGAGTAAGGGTTAAAAAAAAAAAAGAAAAGAAATAGATTTAATTGAGGAAATAATGGAGGAATTCTTAGAAGGGGTGTGGATTTGGGAAGTAGTGGTCAGAAGAAAATTATATTTCTGAGGAGGACTAGGATAAAAAGAGAGGCAGAGAAGGAAAAAAATAGAATGGAGAGAAATGCACAACTAATAATTATTACTTTGAATATGAATGGAATAAATTCACCCATAACATGGAAATGGATAGCAGAATAGAAATTACCTTTCCTAGGGATCCTTAGCACTGCTCACTATAGCAGCTCACTCTGATCTATATCATGATCCATAGCTCTCTGTTCATTTCCTGCCTCATCCTCTACATCCATTTTTTGGGAAAAATTGCTTTGTTTTCCAACCCCTTACATAACAATCTGGCTGCTTTACTAACCAGGCTATTTCCACTAAAGTCCTACTCCAGGCAGATTTTCTTTCTCCAGCTCAATTTATAAATGAGGACACTGAGGCAAACAGGGTAAGTTGATTTGTCTAGGGCCCAGTGATGGGCCAAAGGAAAGGAAATGCTCATCTGTCGGTCTGTTTCTAAGGCAACTCTTTCGAAGTTTCATTGTATTGTATCCTACTCGTATTCATCAGATTAGGAATAATGTGGCGCAGAGGGATAGAACATTTCAGGGGCCCATGCGTAGTTTGCCCATCACTGGCTAGGGTGACATAGCTAGTAAGTGCCTGAGGCAAAATTTGAACTCAGAAAGATGAGTCTTCCTTATACCAGTTTTAGCACTTTTTATCCACTAGGTGCTCTAGGCAGGTTCTACCAAGTTAGAAAGACTTCTAGTACAAACTTGGGACTAGTTTTTTTTTTTTTTAATTTTTATCAGAAGATATACCTAAGGTAGAAAAGGTTTATCACCAGAATGATGTCTCCTATGTGGTAGATTTCCTCTCTCCAGAAATTTAGATCTTCCTTTAAAAAAGGATTTGTGATCTTCATGAAGGGTGGAAATATCTATACAGAGATAATCCTAGGATCTAATATAGGATGAGATGTTCAGATCTTAATGAATTATTCTTTCTAGGGTTATTTTTATTTTGAAAAGGAAGTCTTGGAATGCCTCAACCCAGTGATGGGCAAACTATACCCTATGGGCCAGATCCAGGCCATAATTTGCCCATCACTGCCTTAACCAATTTCCTAATCACTACATCTACCTCAACCCAATCCTTCTAAACCAGGGGTTGGCAACATATGGCTCTCAAGCCATATCTGGCTCTTTTTGCAAGAGCCATAAAGTCAATTTTTTTTTCAGGTGCTGTTACAGGAGCGCGCACTGTGAGCACTGTATGGCTCTCACAAAATTACATTTTAAAAAATGTAGTGTTTATGGCTTTCACGGCCAAAAAGGTTGCTGACCCCTGTTTTAAACCTTTCTTTTGGAGGAAGGAAAAGCAGGAATAGGAAAGTAATAGTCTTGTTGCAGTTAGTTCTCATCAGATTTCACTGGGACTATTATGTTCAGTTTTGTTATCACAATTGAATGTCATTGATAAGTTAGAATGGGTAGAGATGAGGGCAACCAGGCTGATCAAACAAAGGCAATATTATGAGAAGTTGAAGGGGAGAAATTTAACCTGGGAAAGACTTAGGGGGACATAGTTGGTAGCTGTGTTCAAGAATATGAAGGGCTTTTCTCTCAAAGGGCAGCACCAGGAAGCAAATTTGGACTTGCCAGGAAAAAATCTGGGAGAAAGGGTTTAAAAGGTAGAGATTTTCTTTGAGGGGTTTTCAAGCAGAGATTGGATGACCTTTTGCTAAGTATGTTCCAGTGGAGATTTCCTTGGCAGGAGTTGGACCAAATAGGTTCATCCTAACGCCCAAATTCTGATTCTTAAAACAAGCCATCAAAAGACACCTAAAATTGTATCCTCGGAGGCTCCCAAGTGGATAGAATCCACTTAGTGAAGGAAGGAGCCCAGGCTCTATAGACTTAGGGCTGAAAGAGGGTTCATTTTATAGAGCTGGAGAAAAGCGGCTTGCCCAATCATGAGGAATAAGCGGCTTAGAGCCTAGGGTTCTTTGCACATAACCCAGTTCCTCTCCTAGAAAACCTCGGTTCTGAGTCCCCACACAAAGACACTTTATTCCCGACTCCGTGCATTTTCACTGAAAGCTCTTCTTCGAGTCCCAGTTCCACCCTCTCCTCCTTCTACAAGCCTCCCTGGATCATTCACCCTTAATGCTTGCGGCTTCCCTCTGAGATCACCTACATTTTAACCTGTAAATTTTATCTTGTCTGTATGTATGCACATTGTCTCCTCAACTAGCCTATGAACCCCTGGGGCGAGGCTGTTTTTGCTTTTTCTTTGTCCATTTTGTATCTCCAGTCCCGTGCCTGGCATGTAGTAGGCGCTGAATACGTTCTTGTTGATGGGCCATTGCAACCTTGGGCAAGCTCCCTTCACTCCAGTGGAACGGAAGCGAGCTGAGCTGAGCTGAGCCAGCTCTAAGATCCTAGAATGCGGGTGCCATTCACCCTCCTCCGAATGGGTGATTAGGACGTGCCCCCCAGTAACAGGGTTCCATAGGAGCTTCGGCACCGCGCTTACCAGCTCGAGCCGCAGGCAGGCAATGGCTGAGGGGGATTGGGCCCAGCATGACCTCACTCGGGTTACACCGCGGGGTCGGCCCGGGACACCCCCTCACCCCCCCAATCACTTACAACCCCTCTTCCCGCTTCTCCTACCTCCCCCCCTAAAGTCTTCGCTCCTTTTCTGGGCGGGGAACGGAAGTGACGTCAGGCATATCGGAAGTCCCTGCGGCCGCGGTGTTGTGCTGTGGGGAAGAGAGAGACAGCTTTCGGATCCAGGAGAGAGATTTTCGCCTTTCTGAGGCCGGTACCGCGCCGAGACCCCCGAGAAGGAGCCGTCGCCATGTCTGACCAGGTAGGCAGTTTTGAGTCGCGGCTTGCCGGGGAATCGACTTGGGGCCTGCGATCTCGCGGCTCCACTAGCCCCTCGGCTGGGGCCAGGAATGGGGGTGGGGAGGAGAGGACAGAAGATACAGGGGAGGGGGCTGTGGGCGCGGGGCGAGCAACGAGCCGGAGCTGGCGCCGGACTCCCTAGACGTCCGGGGATCGGCCTCCAGATGCCGGAATCTCATTCTCTGCGAGTTGTCCTTGCACCTTCCTCTGCCCCCGGGCACTCCAGGCACCCCGGGTCCTCGTCCCCTTGCGCCCGGTATCTACCGGCCGCGGAGCCTATCCTGCTGCCCTGGCGAAGGCCCCCAGGGTGCGGCCGTGTCCCCCGGGTGCCGCAGGGCCCCGTAGCGCTTGGCGACGACCGCGGACGCCTAGGCCTGGTTATGTAACGGGAGAGGCAGCTCGTCGCCGGCGGCCGACATAGCCTCGAGCAGGGGGGTGGTAGGGAGGGGGGAAGGGGGGAACCGAGTGAACCGCGGATTCTCCTTTCGAAGCCGGGAAAGCTGCGGCGGCCAGGGCTGCAAGGTCGCTTGGGAACCCGACAGCGCCAGCTTCCAGCCTGGCGACTGGGCCCGCGACAGGGCCGGTCCCGGCTCTGCCCAACGCTCGAGCTTTTTCTCTTTCGATGCCCCTTCCCTCCCCCCGTGGATGGGGTGGCGGCGGCTCCCCTTGTTCGGTGAACTTTTTCTTTTCATACTTTCGATTTGTTCAACGTCTCCAGATTGAACAACCTCCAGCTCGTCTACCCCAGCCCTTTATCTAGGCATTGGCCTAGTGATGACTGATGTTTGCGTCCACCCCTGAGTAAAACAAAAGGATAGGAACGTAGAGGGAGCTTCCCGCGGGCTTCCGAAAGCTATTATGCCAGGCTACCCTGTTTGCATCTTAGCCTGGCTGAATTAATTTAAGCTTTGAGGCCAACCAGAATCTTGGTAGAGGAGTCTTTTCCCACTTCCTACGTAGTTAGTCCTGTGTTTATAGCTAATTTACTGTGCACTTGTTAATGTTCAAAGTATTCTATTAATGTCAAAATGGAATAATACTTAGTCAGTTAGCTTATGAAAGAAAGGCCTATATTTTTTTCTTTTGATTCAAAACACTACAGCAGGGTTGGAAATTTAAATTTGGCAAACTTAACCACGTGTCTGTTTATTTGCCAGTTCTTGCCATCACTACTATTGAGGGAAACACACTGGATTTTTGGAAAGCGAGACAATTGAAAACGTGTTTCTGTTGTATAAAACGCCAAGTATTATTTAGGTTAGTTCTAGTTGGTAGTAGGCATGTTAATGGGCTAATTCCCAAGCTGGCATCTGAATATCATCATAACATATCTCATTAAAATGTTTTTCAGTTACTAGTCAGAGAATACATGTAAAATGTTTCATCATTTTGTTTGATATTTAGGAATACTTGGGAAACATGTTACAATTTTTTTGTAAAAGTAGTTTGGGGGATAAGTGAACTACAAGGATACAAATAGGCATTTATTAAGCACCTGTTATGTGTCAGGTGATTTGCAAGTATCTTACTTGATCCTTGAGAGGTAAGGTACCATTATTATCCTCCATTTTACAGTTGAGGAAACTAAGGCAGACAGGTTAAGTCACTTGCCCAGGATTACAGAGTTGATAGAGTCTAAGGCCAATTTAAATTCAGGATTTAAAAAAGTTTTAGCTATAGTGCTCTGACACCTAGATACCTCAAAATAGAAGGGAATTTCCTAAGGGAAAAAAAAAATTACTGAATATCTTGCTCCAGAATAAAGTAGGCAAGAAGTATGAAATATTGGTAATTCATTGGAAAGCTCAGAGGTAAATTGATAGTTCTGGATAGGGAATTCAGATCATCCAATTAACACTTATTAAAAGATGAAAGGCTGAATTTAAAAAAAATGAAAAAACCTTCAAAGTTTATAATTAAGAGCAGAAGTTCTACATTTTCAAGTACAATGCTATACAATTTATAGAATATCATGAATAATAAAAAATTCTACATTAAATCCTATTGGAAGGACATCTATTTTAGAGACCTTTCAGTTTATCATTAGTCAGAAGAGGAAAACCAAGAAATAGTTTTTACATTTTTGCCTATAAAATGAAAAATGTTAAACTTTTAAAAAGTTTTATTGGGCTAGCTCTCATTACAGAGAATTACTTGCTTTTGGAGGTAAAATGAAACTTTAATTTTAATGCGGTTAAGGAACAGGATTGACAACCATAAACTATGGATTTAGGAATCTTCAAATGATGACTAGAAAAATCACTGAAAAAAATTCTTTTTTAGAGCATTGGTTTGGACGAGCCATGATCTGTAATGACTGTAATGCTTTGATTGTATTATTTTAGTTGTAGTTCTTGGTAACTCATCCTATCTCCATACCCAAATGTAGGATCATAAACTTGGAACTTGATTTTAGAGATGAAACCTCAGAAGTCCAGAGAGGTTGAAAGACTTGTCCAAGGTCCCAATGTAGCAGAGTTGAGATCTGAAGTTTTTTCCCTTCAGAGCCAGTTTCTTTCCATTACAAAATTTTAGCTTCTCAGAAGACACCTGAATGCCTACATTAAAGCAAAACAACACAAAAAAATCTAGAAGTTCTTACCTGGAAATGGGTCTTTTATTTCTTTACCTGTTAAAGGGAGTATTTTGAGATTTTTTTTTGTTGTTTCTAAGGTTCTTTTCAATTGTGATATGAACATCCTAGGAAAGGTGGAGGCAAGAGTGATTTGAGTGGAACATCCCTCTCATCCTCAAAGGTTCAGAGTACCAATTTTCTCTCCCTGTTTCATTTGAAAGAGGTCCAACATCAGCTGCTTTGTTTTGGCATCAGCAGGCTAAAAATATGACTTCCAGCAATTTATTAGTTGTAGCAATACCTTTGCAACAAAAAGATTTCTAGCAGAATCTGTTATACAGAATTTTACTTGTAGTAACTTTTGAGGTGGGATATCATTTGATTTGAATCTGTTTTGTGTTTTTTTTTAAACCCTTAACTTCGGTGTATTGTCTCATAGGTGGAAGAGTGGTAAGGGTGGGCAATGGGGGTCAAGTGACTTGCCCAGGGTCACACAGCTGGGAAGTGGCTGAGGCCAGGTTTGAACCTAGGACTTCCTGTCTCTAGGCCTGACTCTCAATCCACTGAGCTACCCAGCTGCCCCTGAATCTGTTTTTGATAGGATTCAGCTGTATCATGAATGCACTTTAAAAAAATGAAATTTCCTCTCTTCTACACAAGATTCAGTTATATAATCATTTTTTTCTGTGGGGGTGGCATTATATCCTCCAATTTTTTTTTAATAGCTGTCTAATGATTGTTTATGCTGCTAATCTTAGCATTAGCTTGAAGTTGGAATGATTTTGTTGAACTGATTGTAAATGAAAATTTACCAATTATGTTTCATATGTATAGGTGTATAAATACATACAAACTTAGCTGTGATTTGAGCTAAAGTGATACTGAAAAATACATTTTAAAACTGTATTGATTCCAAGGTAGAAGAGTGGTAAGGGCTAGGCAACGGGGGTTAAGTGGCTTGCCCAAGGTCACACAGCTGGAAGTGTCTGCAGCCAGATTTGAACCTAGGACCTTCCATATTTGGGCCTGACTCTCAATCCACTGAGCCACCCAGCTGCCTGCTGAAAAATACATTATTAAATTCAGTGTTTTTACATACAGTGTTCTTTGGGGCAAGGAAAATTTTTCATTTTGCTGCCTGTATGAGGCTGACTGAGGAGTTGCCACTTGTGGAAGCTGTAGATTGTAATTATAAGCCAGGATAAAGAAACCTTTCGTTAAAGTTGTTGTTAATAGTGTTTTGGAACCTGAATGTAGAGAACATTTTTATATCACAGAGAAGGTTAAATAGGTCATATTGTAAACATAAGACTTCAAGGAGTATAAATATCTTGGGGGTTTTTTTGGCCAAGTACAGCGTTGATATCTCACCTCAGGTGAAATAACATGTAAAGCACTTTGCAAACTTTAAAATGCTATTTCTTGTTAATTATTGTTATTTTTATTACTACGTTTTCCAGTAGGGAATAGGAAATAAGGAAGGTACTTGGAAAGAAATGACGCAGCAGGCATCTTCTCCTTTTTCAGGCCTCATGATTTAGTGGGAACTTATAGCAGAGATTACTTTTTCTTTTAAGTACCTTAATTTGGCCCCTCTGCTTTGAAGGAAGAAATTCCAAGGAAATAAAAGTGGACAGAATTTAAACATATACTTTAATTGATTGAATTAGGATTAATACATTAGTCTTCTGATTGGTTTCCTTGCCTTAAGTTTCTTCCCATTTCAGAGCATCCTCCACTGAGCTGTCAAATTGATCTTCCTCTAAGTTGCAAGACAGACCTTGTCACTCCTCATCTTTGAGGAACTCCAGTGGCTCCCTGTCACCTCCAGTATTAAATATAAAATTCCCTGTTGGATATTCAAAGAGCTTCATAATCTGGTCCCCCTGTACTTTTCTGGTTTCTTTAAACCTTCTCCCCTCCACAAACTCTGTAGTCCAATGATACTAAGCTCCTTGCTGTTTCTTTTCTTTTTTTTAAATCCTTAGCCTTAGTCTAGCTCTCCCTTATGCTTGGAATTCTTTCCCTCCCTATCTCATCTCTTCATCTCCCTTGCTTCAAGTCCCATCTAAAATTCCTTTTCTGATCCCCCTAAATGCTAATGCCTTTCCTCTGTTGATAATCTCTTAATTTATCCTATATGTAATACAGTTTTGATAGTTGTTTGCCTATATACTCCCTCCCAGACCATGAGCTCCTTGATAGCAGTGATGGTCTCTTTTGTTTTGGTATCTCCATAACTTAGCACTGTGCCTTTGTGAAGTAAGGGCTTAATTAATGCTTGTTAATTGGCTTACTAAAACTTCATTCTGTTACTGAGTATTTAAACTTCTGGAGAATCTTAAGTTTAATATTTAATTTTAAGAGGTATATTGTAGTTGTTCAGTCCTGTCTGACTCATCATGACCCCATTCGGGGTTTTCTTGGCAAAGACATTGGAATAGTTTTTTTTTTTAAACAATATTTATTTAAACTATGTCTCATGTCTCTTTTTTTAATATTTTTTTTACATTTTTAAACCCTTAACTTCTGTGTATTGACTCCTAGGTGGAAGAGTGGTAAGGGTGGGCAATGGGGGTCAAGTGACTTGCCCAGGGTCACAGCTGGGAAGTGTCTGAGACTGGATTTGAACCTAGGACCTCCTGTCTCTAGGCCTGGCTCTCAATCCACTGAGCTACCCAGCTGCCCCGATATTGGAATAGTTTTGCCATTTCCTTCTCCTGTTCATTTTGCAGATGAGGAAACTGAGGTAAACCAGGCATTAAGTGGCCTGGCCAGGATCATATAGCTAGTAAGTGTCTGAGACCAGATTTGAACTCAGGAAGATGAATCTTCCTGACTTTAGACCAGATACCCTATTCAGATATGAGTTGTATTCATAATATCAACGACTTTGGGCACTTCTTTTACTTGTAAATGGAAGAACTTAACTACTCTGTTAGGGAGGTTATTTTTCCTCTTCTGCAAGCTGTGGAAGCTAGCTGAAGGAAGCAAGACCTATTAGTTGTCAAAATACCTCCTCTTTATTCATTCAACAAATATTGAAAGCCAGTAGTATAGAGTCAGTCTAATACTAGAATATAGCATGTATCCAAATAACCAATGCATAAGTGCAAGAGAGAGAGGTACAAAGTACCTTGTGAAGTCTTAGATTGGGAAGAAAAGTTATTAACAGCATAAGTAGAAAGCATCTGAATTTTTCTTTAAAGGATGAGTAGGAATTCAGTAGGTTTCAGAGAGGGTTAGTGGAGGAGGATTACAGATGGGAGAATGGAAAGGCATGGGATGGGGATAAATAGCATGAGCAAGGGCATAGAGCAAAGAAAGCATGTGGGGTATGAAGGGAATGCCAGTAGTCTAGTTAGACTTAAGTATAGAGTGGAATTCTGTGAGATAAAGCTGTAAAGTTGATGCCTGATGGTGGAGGTCCTTGAATGTAAGACTAAGATGTTTAAACTTAATTTAACAGGCAAGAAGTGTTTTGAACAGAAGAGTGAGGTGAGCAGATTTATGCATAAGGAAGATTAATTTAGGGGGGGCAGCTGAGTAGCTCAGTGGATTGAGAGTCAGGCTAGAGACGGGAGGTCCTAGGTTCAAATTTGACCTCAGACACTTTCCAGTTGTGTGACTCTGGGCAAATCACTTGACTCCCATTGCCTACCCTTACCACTCTTCTGCCTTGGAGCCAATACACAGTATTGACTCCAAGATGGAAGCTAAGGATTTAAAAAAAAAAAAAAAGTTTAGTTTGTCAGTGACACCAAGGATGTTCTTGTACTGTAAAGGGGTCCCCTGCTTGATGTGGTTATTAAGAATTATTTTTTACATTTAAATATAAAATTGAATTGTATTTAAAAATGTAACAACCATTCTTCTGCAGAACTCCATGCCTGGATTTGCCTCTGTGGTTATAGTTTTTAAACTCCTGGTCTAGGTAAGTGGTAATGAGGCCTAGACTAGGATGATGGGAGTGAAAATGGAGAGAATGAGACATGCATAAAGGATATAGTGTGAGGTAAAATTGATAGGACTTGACAACTGATTGTAATTAGAGAGGAAAGGGTCAGAGATTTCCAAGATGACAGATTGAGTAAATTACTGGTACTTCTAACAGAAGTAATGATATAAGGAACATGGTGAAAGTAAGATTTCGAGGAAAGGGTTTGCTTATAAGTGGTGAGTTTGGGGTATTGGAATATCCAGAGAAAATAGTGCAAGAGTTAAAGCCATTGTACAGTATAGAAGGGGGGGAGGTAAGGGCTTTACTTGTAGAATTGGTCATATTCTGCATAGATTTGCTAATTGAAGGTGGGAATCCTGATAGAAATAGAGCTGGGACTGGCATCCTAGTCTTCTGGCTCTTTTTAATCCCATGGATTCTATATAACATCAAAGGTTACATGATTGACTGAATGGCTGTAGGGGACTAGTGCATGCTTTGTTAAATATTACACAGTGCTTACCCACATTTTGGGAACTGTATGAAAGCAGTTGATTGCTTCTAAAGATCAAGTTTAAGAAAAAAAAATTTTTTTTAAACCCTTACTTTTTTTAAACCAATACTATGTATTGGTTCTAAGGCAGAAGAGTGGTAAGGGCTAGGCAGTGGGGGTTAGTGACTGAGTATCTCTCAGTATCTGAGGCTAGATTTGAAGTCAGGACCTCTGGTCTCTAGGCCTGGCTCTGAATCTACTGAGCCACCCAGCTTCTCCTAAGGAAAAAAAAATTCTAATGAATCCAAGGAAATCCAAAGGGGAAAAAAAGGGATAATATTTGCATGGAGATATGTTTGGCCGTCAGGCCTATACAAACCTCTTCTAATTGGAGAATAGCTGAAGAGGGAACTGGGCTATCTAAGAACTGGTATGATATCAGTATTATTGACCAATATTATTGACTAGTGATTAAAAAAATAGAAGACACAAGAAAGTTTCAGTTAAGTGAAAGGATGTTTCTCCTTGGAAAGACTGTTGTCCAAAGAATAAAAAACATCACATTCTGAGACATTTGGTCATCTCATTTAGCTTTGCTCATGATAACAGAGCATAAGCAAAAGGAGTACTACAAGTCTCTTTATTGCTTGTGTCCCAAAGTATGCTGCAAATGTTGAAGAGGTAGAGATATCAATCTCTGACAAATAAGGGTGATAGCTGATGTCAGTGTAATGCAGTAAGGTTTGTTCTCCTCTGATCACAGCAATAACCTAGTAAAGTCCCTATATAGGAATTTTTATTGCCATTTTACAAAAAAAGCAATTGGGGCTTGAAGTTAAGGCATTTGCTTTTAGTCATGTAGCTAGTAAGAGTCAAAGGTGGAATTTGAATTTTAATCTAGGTGTTACCTTATTAACATGCTACCTTCTAACAAGAATTTGACAAGATCCTCCAAATCCTGTTAGCATTTACTTTGAAATACAATTACTTCAGGGAGGTAAATGCAGGTGAAGATGATGGAAATTATGTTGGAAAAAAATTCTTTAGGATTAAGAATTTTGTGATTTTTGTCCTGCCAAAGGCAGTGTGGTACAATAGAAAGAACTGAATTCAGTAGACTTTTGGATTCATGTGGCATGCTACTTGTGACCTCAGGCAAGTCATTAAAAATCTTTCTGAATTTCTTCCTCTATAAAATGAGAGAATTAGACTAGATGACTGCCTCTTAGGTGTACCTTTCAGCTTTAAAACTGTGATCCTTAATGTCCTTCTACAAATCCTTCTATAAAGAACCTACTCAGGGCACTGAAGGAATTTCTTTATGTCTTTTATGATTCCCAGGGGATTTGTATAGCACTCGGACTATTCATTAATAACACTATGTACTTGTTCCCTCTCTTTTGCAGATCCTACATTTTTATAGGACAATGATGGGACCTTTTAGAGACTGTATGCTGTGCCCTACCCTCCAGAGACCACATGCTGCCACCACCCCCACCCCATCCCCCTCTTATCCCACACAGGGAAGGAGAAAGCATTCCCATTGGGCTGCTGGGTGGTGGGTTTGGTGATGTGAAAAAATGCCATCAGGCATGGTGGAGAGGGGGAAGGGAGCAGCTCTGCCTGAATTCTTCTGCCTTTCTAATAATGAACTCTGGGGGTGGGGGGAGAAGGGGGGTTGGCAGCATACCTATAGAGAAGGCTCTTCATGCCATCTTTGGCACCTGTGTCAATAGGTTTTCCATCACTATTATAGGACTTATTGCATGCAAGTTTTATGTATATATAGTGCACCTCTCTTTTGCTTTTTGGGTCACCCGAAACTTTGCTTTCTTCTGAGATTTGGTGGCCTGTGGCTTCCAGTTGTATAACGTGTTTTGGAGAATTTTGGTGTAAAAAAAGATAGATTTTGTTGTCAGGGATTGATTTAAGGATTTTAAATTTCAGATTGTTTAAAGTTCAATTTCCCAAATTCATGAGCCTCTCCTCAGTCCCCTTTTACTTTTGAGCCTAGCTTATTTGCCCATTATGGTATTTGTCCAATAATAATAGTTGCAATAGCATTTATATAGCTCATTATGGTTTGCAAAATGCTTTACAAATATTATCTCAGTTGAGCCTAACAACAATCCTGTGAGGGAAGCATTATTCCCGTTTTACAGACGAGGAAACTGAGCTCAGCAAACAGATTAAATTACTTCTATAGGGTCACCATTGGTAAGTGTCTTAAGACCAAATTTGAGCTTATGTCTTCTTGATCTAGGCACACTGCAACCCCTACCTATCCAAGATTAATTGAGCTCTCTCTGTCTGTCTGAGCTAACTCACTGCATTGCTGCCTAATATATATCATGGTCTATACAGTGAATTTTTTTTTATCTAGTTGGTTTTTCCAAAGTGGACTATTAAATTATTTCTTTTGTTCGTTCATGGATTTCATCTTATGATCCTATATAATTCTCATTGAGACCCTGTAGTATTTTGGAACTTCCTACAATCTGCAGAATGTCATTTGCAGAGTGTAGCATTTGAAGGAGCTCATTTTAAGGACATTTTTTCTGTTTGGACTCTGCACAGGGCAAAGGATTATAGATTGAGCCCTATTCTCAGAGATAATATAGTGTCTAGCCTGCATGAGATATTGATGAAGAATCTATAGCCAGAGGCGCTAAGTCCTTTGCCCAAGGATACACAACAGTAGAATTAGATTTAAACCAAGGCCTTGAGATTTTATTTTGTTCAATCAGCAAAAATTTGCTGCCCCCATGGACAGTGAAAGAAAAACCAAACCCCTTACATGTTACAAACATGTAGTCAAGCAAAACAAATTTCTGCATTGTTCATGTCTAAAAATATTTTGCTGTATCTGGAATATATTCTGTTCATTTCACTGTCAGTTCATACAAATCTTCCAGGTTTCTCTGAAATCATTCCTTTCATCAGATTTATATGCTGTTAGTCAGCCAGTTCCCAGTCTAAAGGCATCTGATTCTATTCTTTGCTACCTCAAAAAGAAAATATAAAAAGAGCTATATTTCTATATTCTTAAGCTTATTTTGCTTACGGCTGATCCCTGCACTCAAATTTCCCCTTTTTCCTCTTTCCCATGTATTTCCTTGGAAAGCGAAATGTATTTGTGTGTGTGTGTGTGTATGTGTGTGTTATTCTCCTCTTTTCTTTGACCAGTTCACATGAGAATGAGGCTAAAGTCAGCCACTTCCCATTATTCTCTCCTTTTTTATATAAATGCTTGCCTATGCATCCTAGTTATGTGAAATAATTTTCTCCAAACTCAACACAGCTAGAAATTGTTTCTTTTAACATCTGTGTTTGAACTTCAAGATTTCCTCACAGCTCTGGTCTTTTCATTAGAAATGCTAGGGAGTCTTCTGTTTCATTAAAGACCCATTTTTTTCCCCTTGTATGATTTTTATTTTTTTTTTGCTGAGCAATTTATTTTTAACTATAAACCTTTATATCAAATTTGCTGCTCCTTTATAGTAGAGGCTGTTAAATTGTGTTTGACTTTATCACAGCTTCTTGGTATTTAAATTCTTTTTTTTTCCATCTACTTGCAATATTTTTTCTTTGATTTGGAAGTTCTGGATTTTTGATACATTGTTCTTGGGCATTTTCATTTTGAAGTTTCTTTGAAAAGGTGACCAGTGGATTTTTTTTCTATTTCTACTATTTGCCTCTGGTTTTAAGAGACCTGGGCAGTTTTCTTTTAGAATTTCTTGAGATAGAATGTCTGTTCTTTTTTAGTCATAACCTTTAGGTGGTCCAATGATTCTTAAATATTTTCCCTCTTGATCTGTTTTCCAGGTAATTTTTTGCAATGAGAGAGAGACCTTACATCAAAGGTCAGCAAACTATGACCTGTGGACCAAAATCCAGCACTCTGCTCTGTTTTTTTATATGACTTGTGAACTGATTGATTTTTATGTTTTTACTATACAAAAACAGGTGGTGTGTTAGTTTTGGCCAGTGATTATTATGTCTATTCCTTCCTTACATTTTATTCCACTTTTTCAGTCTTTTGACTTTATTCTTTTAACTTTGTTTTAATATTTTTTGTTGTGTCATAGAGTCATTGATTTCTATTTGGTCTATTCTAATTTTCAGGGGGTGTTTCTTGCTTGGACAAGGTTTTATGCTTTTTGTGCCAAACTGTTAATTTCCTTTCTGATTCTTTCCTCTATAAGTCATTTCTTTCCCAATTTTTTAATTTAGCAATCCCATTTCCTTTGTTAAAATACTTTTTAATGCCTTTAAGAACTAATTTCCTCCAGGAGTTGTAGTTGAATTTGTACCTAAGCTGTTACTCTTGGAGGCTTTGCTTTAAGATGTTTTGGAGTCGTTTTCTTTCATTGGATTTGTATCCTGAGCATCTCTTGTCACCATAATGATGTTTTATGGTGAGATTGTTTTTTTGTTTGTTCATTAAAAAAACCCCAAACCTTTACCTTCCATCTTAGAATCAATACTATGATTGGTTCCAAGGCAGAAGAGCTGTAAGAGCTAGGTAGTGTAGTGGGGTGGGGTTAAGAGACTTGCCCCAGAGACACGCAGCTAGGAAGTGCCTGAGGGGAAATTTGAACCCCCCCCCTCCCCAATCTACTTTGACCTTAATATTAGGGTTTGGCTTTGTTCATTTTCTAGAGGGAAGGTCTGAGCAATTTCATTTGCTGCTTTTTTGGGTGTTGTGCCATTCCCGAATCTCACATGCAAACTTTCTGGACTCTCAAAGTGATTTAGGGCAAAGTTTGCATCCCCCCCTTAGCTCTACAAGTTTCTGACTTGGATGTGGGACTGCTGTTGGATCCAAATCTTAGCTTATGCAGCTGGAAAATTACTAGTTCCATGTGACAAAACTATAAGCTTGCTGTCTTGGTTATTTTTTTCTATAGGCTTCAGGCTTCTAGAAACTGATCTGGGACCCTGCCCCACTCTTGGAGTTCTAGCTACCTGGTTTGTTTCTGAGCTTACTCTTTTCTTCACACAAAAAATAGGGTCTGCTGCTGTTCTTTACTTTTGGGTATGGTTTCCCTCCTCAGTCTAACCTGTATACATGACCCATTGGGTGCACCTGTTACTGTCATGGTGCCCTGTTTTGAGTCTGGGACTTCTTCTGCCAGGGTGCACAACCTCTCCTAGCCAGATGTAGTTCTCAGGGTCCATTGACCTCTATGCTGACTAGGACTGGAAAAGTGACTCATTGACTCTTCCTTGGATTTTCCCATCTGGATTTGGTTGGTTGTGTTTTGTGGATCTGTTTGGAGGTAGAGGGAAAGCTGTTTTTGCTACTTTTTCATCTTGCTTTACCTTATTCTTACTTTTCCACTGTAGTCTGTTGCTACAGTAGTCAGTGCCTTTGAATGTACATTTCTCTGTTTATTTCTTTACTTGATAGTAAAAAGCAGGATCATTGAACAAAGTTATCTGATTGTATTTTTCATGGAAGCTTGTATCATGAGAACTTTTGCATAGGAGACACTTTGAGAGCCTTTGAGGCTGTGTTTTATTCTGCTGAGTCAAATGCTTTTAAAAATAATCAACAAATAAGGATTATGTCTACCATATGGCACTGTAGTATAATGCTTTGTTATTGTTGGAGTGTCTAATTGACAGTACTATATAATCACTTACATTATCTTATCAATGATGGAATTTCCATAATGATAATGGTGCACTGTTAAAAGGCTAGAATTTGTTAATAATCATTTTTTAAAAAATTAAAAGCAAAGTTTTTATGCTGTCTAGTAAATATTTTAGTTTGTGTTTCAAAATCTTTGTAAAGAAATAAGTAGAGAAATTCTATGATGATCTTGCCCTCTGTTTTCAGTAATTTCAGAGTGAATATGGGCACTGGGTTTTAGATGAACAAATGACAGCAAACACTTGTCAGTAACTTAGAAGTGTAATGAATAAATATATTCTTTAAGATGAGACTCAGAAGGCATAGACATGGAGAGGGCCAAACAATATTTTTAAATTGAAATTTGTTACTTTTAATGTAAAAAATGACTTACTGATGCAAGAGTCTTTTTAGAATCTACTGTTTTCCATAAAAAAAGTTATAAAAAGTCTTTAATAAACAAATTATCGACGCTGAAAAACAGGAAATGGATAAAAAGTAAAGACCTATTTGATTATTTCCTTTTGCTAAGGAAGAGTTTCACTGATGTAAAACATTTACCATGTTTAGGTAAGAAAGAGCTGAGAAATTGCGTTATCTAGCACACACTTAATAATCTCCTTGTTTTGTGAACAGATATAGAAATCAAATGCCACACTATTTTAGAACCTTTTAAATATAAAAGGAGAAAATGAGCCAACTGGCAGCTTAAAATGAGACCCTGTTAAACCAGATTATGCTGAGAACACAACAAATAGATGTGAATGGAACAGATTTGTCTACTTTTCATTAGTGATGTTTTTATTGGCAAATGCCAAATTTGGAGTGAGAATTTTTATTTTCAAGCAATAACGTTGTTTATGATTTTATTAATCATTTATTCTTCCTTGAGAGATGTTGAAAATTCATTCCTATTTACTTTAAAAATTGTGTCACTTCCAATGTGCATTTCTTTCTGTTTCCTCAAACTGGTCCAGCTAATTATTTTCTGAGGTTTGTTTCATCTTCCTCATATAGTACCTGAATATTGAGAAATTTAGAAGTGTTGGTTATACTGATAATCATTGAGAAAATAATTATAAAACATGGCTGATCTTTGCCTTTTTTTGTAGTCTGTCTCACAGCTGATTATCATACAATATTGCTGATATTCCTGGCTCTGCTCACTTCACTTTAAGTCAGTTCATATAAGTCTAATCAAGGTTTTTTTGTTTTTGTTTTTTTAAAATTTAAATCCTTACCTTCCGTCTTAGAATCAATACTGTGTATTGTTGCCAAGACAGAAGAGTGGCTAGGCAGTGGGGGTTAATTGACTAGCCCAGGGTCACCCAGCTAGAAAGTGTCTGAGGTCACCTTTGAACTCAGGACCTCCTGTCTCTATGCCTGGCTCTCAATCCACTGAGCCAGCTGCCCTGGTTTTTCTGAAACCATCCTGCTCATCATTTCTTTATAGCACACTAGTACTCCATCACAATCATATACTACAACTCATTCAGCTATTCCCTAATTGATGAGCATCCTCTCAATTTCCAATTCTTTGTGACTACAGAAAGAATCATTATAAATATTTCTGTACATTTAAATCTTTCATCATTTCTCTAATTGCCAACACTCTAGTGCAGGCCTTCATCACCTCCTGCTTGGACTATTATAGCAACAGCCTGCTATTTGCCCAGCCTGCCTCTAGTCTGTCTCCATAGCAGTCTGATCTTTTGTTTAGCCACCAAACCGTTTTTCCTAAAGTGCAGGCCTGATCATGTCACACCTGCTACTTAGTAAATTTCAGTGGCTTCCTGTCATCTCTAGGATCAAATACAAAGTACTCTATTTGGCATTTAAGACCTACTCCTCCCCTGGGTCCTGTCCCTCTAGCCTGGACACTAGCTTCCTGGTTGTTCCACTATCTCAGTGCCAGGCATTTTCTCAGGTTGTCCCCTGTGCTTGGAATGCTCTTCATCATCACTGGCTTCCTTACTTTCCATGAATTTCCAGTTAAAATCTTACCTTCTACAGGAAGCCTTTCCCAACCTCTCAATTCCAGAACTCTGTGTTCAAGACAAGTGAGAACTTTGTGAGCCTGTGAACTATCCTTCAGTTCACCTGTTATTACTTGCATTGGCTCTGAC
Source organism: Gracilinanus agilis (assembly GCF_016433145.1). Taxonomy (NCBI): domain Eukaryota; kingdom Metazoa; phylum Chordata; class Mammalia; order Didelphimorphia; family Didelphidae; genus Gracilinanus; species Gracilinanus agilis. The sequence continues at coordinate 596,083,242 of NC_058132.1, read as the reverse complement.
TGACCCACCATCTTTTTTTGATTGTGTTTCCTCGAGACATTTTTATGTGGCTTCTTTTGCATAATGTGTTTTTGTGATGTGCTTCAGCCTACTTGTGCTCATCTTGCACCTCTCTCCATTGTTCTTTATATATATATATATCAAAACAACTATAGTTTTCCAAAATGCTTTAGTGGGCAGTGTATCAAAGTTGTCTTTAGACAGCTGTGCAGACCTCTTTGAAGAGATGCTAACTTACCCCTCTTTTTTTTTTTTTTTTTTAACCCTTGTACTTCCGGTGTATTGTCTCATAGGTGGAAGACTGGTAAGGGTGGGCAATGGGGGTCAAGTGACTTGCCCAGGGTCACACAGCTGGGAAGTGGCTGAGGCCGGGTTTGAACCTAGGACCTCCTGTCTCTAGGTCTGACTCTCACTCCACTGAGCTACCCAGCTGCCCCTAACTTACCCCTCTTAATTTGCCATTCATGTCTTGACCCCCAGTTGGGTTCTCTAGCCTCTAAGCCAGGGGTTGGCAACCTTTTTGACCATGAGAGCCACAAACGCCACATTTTTTAAAATGTAATTTCATGAGAGCCCTACAGTGCTCACAGTGTGTACTCCTGTAACAGCGCCTGAAAAAAAAATTGACTTTATGGCTCCTGCAGAAAGAGCCATATCTGACCCTCAAAAGAGCCAGATATGGCTTGAGAGCTATACGTTGCTGACCCCTGCTCTAAGCTGTCCATGTTCTCATCAGTTTTCATGGATTCAACAGCACTGAGCACAGTGCCTGGCATGTAAGTGCTTCTTGATTGGGCATCTTTATGCAGATGGCTCCCAGATTGGTGTATTTAGCCTTAGTTTCTCCCTTTCTTAAATTCCAGTCCTGCTTTACCAACTGCTTATTGAGCACTTCAGACTAAATGTCTGCTTAGGCCCCTCTAGAACAGTATTCACCATCTCTACACCCAGACCCTCTTCTCTGTTTCTATCAAAGATGCCACCACATACTTGGAATCCACCTCATCTTCTTTCTCCAACACCTCAACAACAACTCCAGTCAGTTGTTTGTTATGTTTTCTCAGTTCTATTTTTGCAACATACTTTGGATCCTTGCCCTTCTCTTTCCTTGAGTGACTACTGCTCTGGTTTAAGCTTATTTGGTCTCCTGAGATCAGGTCTCATCTCTCTCCTTATTGCATAGAGATCAACCTTCCCACTGCTACCAAAGAGAAACTCCTCAAGCACAGATTGGGTTCTTGCTCGTGAACCATAATCCAGGGTTCAATCCAGATCTTGTAGCCAGGCTTCAGCCAGCCTTTTCTTTCTTTCTTTTTTTTTTTTATTGTACATTATTTTCCTGTACATGTACTTCCATTGAACCTGGTTATTTAGGTTACATACTCCTCGTTTTCTTCCTCTATGTCTTCTTTTTATTTAAAAACCCTCATCTTCTATTTTAGAATCAATACTGCATATTGGTTCCAAGGCAAAAGAGCAGTAAGGACTAGGCAATGAGGGTTAAGTGATGTGCCCAGGGTCGCACAGGTAGGAAGTGTCTGAGAGCAGTTTTGAACCTAGGACCTCCAGTCTCTAGGCCTCACAATCCAGTGAGCCATCTAGTTGCCTTGTCCTTTGTGCCTTTTTAACAGGGTGGCCCTAATGGCTAGAATTTACTTCTTCCTTACAGCTGACTTCCTTACATACTGAAGTAATTCCCTTCAAGGTTCAGCTCCTGCCACTTCCTATCCTAGAAGCCTATCCCCTTCAGAAAGGACTTTATTTTGTATCTGTATTTTGTGTTGTATTATTTGTGTGCTTAGGTTTCCCACTGTCTTATGAATGTCTTACGTCCTTTGTATCCTAGGTGTCTACTACATTGTCTATTGCACAATACTTGGCCCATACACATAAAAAAGGCACTTAAATATTTGAATTGAATTGCATTGAATGACTACCTAATGTGGAACAGTGGTGTCAGCTTCCACAGCAGCAGGTAACTAACTGTATGGGATCTTGAGTTACGAGAGGAGGCTGGAGGTGGTAGGGAGTTATGTCACAGCTCTTGGCTGAGAAAAAAGTGTTGGCCCATCTCCTGGGCCCAGGTTGGGTGGGGTGGGGTGGGATGACGAACTTGTATTTGATGTCAGTTGTGTAGTCAAGACAAAGGATGAAGCCTACATAGATCTTGGAACTTCTCTTTGTAGTATAAGCAAGCTCTTAGTTTCTAGTCTTTGAGGTCCCAGAAGTCTAAATCTCCCTATTCCTTTGTTGTCCTGAGGCTAAGTTAAGGGAATAGAACTAGTTTATTTACATTTTAGTGAAGAATAGGGTTATCTGTAGGATATAGATTTAAAAAAAAATACCCCTTGCCTTCTGCCTTAGAATCTATATAAGTATTAGTTCCAAGACATAAGAAGTCACACAGTAGGAAGGATCTGAGACCAGATTTGAACCAAGGTCCTCCCAATTCCAGACCTAGCACTCTATCCTCCGAACCACCTGCTGCCTCAGAAATAGGCTTTGAAGAATTTTTGTAACTTTGTTTTTCTTTTTTTCTTTTTTGTGTGTGTGGTTACTTTAAACTCCTGCTTCCTTGTTTTGTGAGCAGTATAAAAAATCCTGTTGATTATTGGGAGGGGTAGAGAAGTCAGGAATCTGTCTTCCATTTCCATGTGAACCTCGGGAGAAGAATTAACTAGGAGGATAAGCACAAGGATAGTGGCAGTGAACCAAAGAGCACAGTTGTGACACTGGAGTCCTGTAGGAGGGAAGAAAGTGCAGCATGGGGAGCCTGGTCCAGGATTAAAAAGTGTTACAGGAAGCAAATACTGATTGACAGAGGAATCTGTGCTCCTGAGAATGCAGCAATTTTTTTTTCTCCAGTGAGAGGTCATTTATTATGTGAGGCATAGAGATAAGAGCTAGTATAAAGGAAGAGGCACACACCAATAGATAGAATATATTTTGAGTAGTAAAAATAGATGTCATGAAGTTCATATTCTATAACTCATATTTTGCTCATTGTTGAATCTCTTTGGCCAGAATTCAGACAATTTATACCTCAAATAAGCTCATATTAAATGAGAGGGAAGTAAGGATTTGATAATGATAACCAATATTGATAGCAAGGAATGATAGAGAAAAACTGTAAAAAAGTAAAAAACACAACAATCTGGATTAATTTAGTTTAGGAATATACAACTTTGAATACTTAGATTTCAAAGGGAACACAATATGATACAGTGTGCAGCTACATGGTATTAGTGATAAAGTGGACTCATCTTTCAGAATTCAGATCTGATCTCAAACACTTTGATGTGTGACCCTGGGTAAGTCACTTAACCTTGTTTATTACTTCATTATCCTTCATCCATAAAAATGAGTTGAAGGACATAACAAACCACTCTAGTTTCTTTGTCATGAAAATCCCGAAAGGTTTTTTTTTTTTTGAAGAGTTCACAACTGAAATGACCAGACAGCAACAAAAATAATGGGTAATTGGTGTCCATGATTATACTCCCAAATAATTAAGAAGTTATGGTTAGCATTTTTGAATAAGGCAAAGAAAAATATGTATTTTTTTTTAAATTTTAAACCCTTAACTTCTGTGTATTGACTTATAGGTGGAAGAGTGGTAAGGGTAGGCAATGGGGGTCAAGTGACTTGCCCAGGGTCACACAGCTGGGAAGTGTCTGAGGCTGGATTTGAACCTGGGACCTCCGTCTCTAGGCCTGGCTCTCAATCCACTGAGCTACCCAGCGCCCCCTGAAAAATATGTATTTTATAATGAATTTTAGAAGAATTTCTGTCCAAAATAAAATCTAATTTAAATGAGTTAAGTAAAAAGTTTTGTTTTTTAAAATTAGTAAGCTATACTTGTCTAGGAAATTCACTTATACAGAATGACCCATTCCCATATTATAGGTTCTGGACATTTGAAGTTTTGTGGTGGTTTCATTTTAAATCTGAAAAGCCAATTCCATATGTAGAATTTTCTTTTATATCCCAAACTGTTAAATACCAAAAAAAAAATGAGCATTCCCATGCAAAAAGAGGATTGTGTATAAAAAAGTGTCTGTTCTATACCACTTGTTTTAAAAAAAAAGTTTAAAGTCAACCTGTTATTTTCAGAATTGTCCTGTTCATCTTTCTGTTCTTTTCTATGGACTTCCAAAGGATTTTAAATGGTTCTCTCTTTTTTTTTGAGGGGAGGTATTATCAAACTTCCCTTCAACTCCCATGCCCTAAAAAAACCCCAAAAAACAACTCGGGGGGTGGTGCGGGACTTAGACAAGCCAAACATCTACACAGTGGCTATGTCCAAAAATGTATGATTGCACTTTGAGTCTGTCACTTCTCTGTCAGGAGGCTGATAAACTTTGCCTCATCATCCTTTGAGATCCTTTGGCGATGCAGTTGGCTTTGATCAGAGTTATTAAATCTTGCAGAATTGTTTTTCTTTATAATGCGTTTATCATATGAATTTTTCTTATTCTGTATCATGTCTTATGGCCTAGAATTCTTTGAAATTATCTCTTTATCATTTCTTATAGTGTAGTACTATTCCATTCTTTTTATTTGCCACAGTTCGTTCACCCATTCTCCAATTTATGGGTATCACTTTAGTTTACAGTTGTTTGCTTTTCTTTTATTTCCTTTTAATTCTCCCTTTGGGAGTTTTGCTTGTGAAACTTCCTTCTCCAATATTATTTTCCTATCCCTGCTCGTTTCCCTGTAGAGTTTGATGTATTTTTCTATACAAGACTCTTTGTGCTTATGTGGCTGTCACTTATCCGGCACTATGCTCAGTTCTGAAAATACAAAGGAAGTGATCTCTGATCTTATGGATCTGAACAATTCATCCTGATGCACATTACACAGCCCCTTCCTTGATACCTGCACATCCCAAGTCATTCTTGCCTATTTCCCCTTGTATATTTGATCAAGAAAGTCCATCTCTCTTAGGGAAGATCTTCCAGGGGAGATCTCAGATTGTTCATCTATGTGACTGGTCTTCATAATGCTGCATAATTTACCAATAAAAAAATAAGCCCTCATTTCAACTGCAGCTATGTTAACATTCAATATTCATATCTCCATTAGAATAGATCCATTCTGTCATTAATGAGCTAACATTTATTAAGTGCTACTTTGTTCCTGACACTCAGATACAGAAAAATTTAGATACATAAGTGAGATAGTTCTCGCCCTCAAGGAGTTTGCATTCATTCCAGTTTATCAGTAAGCATCTCTAATGTGCTAGGTCAGTGATGCTGAACATTTTAGAGATAGTGTGCTGTGCTCTGCCCCAAAGACAGCATGTGCCCTCCCCAACCCCCCGCCCCCAAAGTGCCGGTCATCACCTCCACCACCAGGGAAGGAGAAAGCACTCCTATTGGGCTGCTTTGCAGAGGGGTGGGTGAAGTAAAAAAAAAATGTTCTTAGTGCAGGTGAAGAGGGGGAGGGGACTGGCCTGAGTGCTCTGCTCCCCTTCAGCTTTGCTGCCTATGAGCTGCCCACTTTATCCCGTGTGCTCCCATTGGGCTGCTGGGCAGAGGGGACAGGGGATGTGAAAAAATGTAGTCAGGTGTGGTGGAGAGTGGGAGAGGAACTGGTCCTCCAGAGCTACTCCTCCCCAGTCCCTTTGCCTTTCTAGTAACGAAATCTGGTCGGGGGATGGTGGCGCCCACAGAGAGTGCTCTGTGTGCCATCTTTTGCATGTGTGTCATAGGTTCACCATCATAGTTTTTGCTAAGTGCTAGGGATCTCAAAAGAAGCAAAAGAGACAAATCTTAAGGAGCTCATTATGCACTGGGGGGAGATAACAAGCAAACAAATACCCAAAAATTATATGCAAGATAAAAAATAAATGCCAAACGGGGGAAGTAATTTAGAATTAAGAGAGATTGGGAATGGCTTCCAATAGAAGTTGAGATTTTAGATGGAACTTGAAGCCAGTTGAAGCTGAGAGAGCTTTCCAGAGATGGGAACAGCCAGGCAAAATATCTGGAGTTGAGAGATGAAGTATCTTTTTTGAGGAATAGCAAAGGAGACCAGTGTCACCGATTGAGGGGAGTATGTGAAGAAGGAGGTGGGTGGTGGTGAATGATGTAAGAAGACTGGGAAAAGGCACCCCTCCATCCCAAAATTCCCCCGTTATAAAGATCTTTGAATGTTAGAAGAATTTCATATTTGATTCTGGAGGTGACAGGGAACCACCATAGTTTATTGAGTCTATACTCAATGACATGGTTGAACGTGTGCGTGTGGTGTGTGTGTGTCACTCTTTTCTGGTTCAAATAAGAATGATCCTGCTTTTTTTACCCCTTCATGTTTGTATACTCTTCTTGAATTCTAATAGTGAAAAGTGATGAATTCTACTACTCTTCTTTCTGTTTTCTACAATAAGGTATTCCCTTTACGCTCCTTTTTTCCTTAGAAGAGAACTAATTTATCCCTAAATTCTCTGTTTTTAATTCCCTCAATAATAACCTTAAGACATCCAGGTTATGGAGGGACACTTGTTTCTTCTCCTTGTATTAGAATACTAGTTTTTCCTTTGTCATTTTGCAACCTTTAAAATTGCTCCCATAAACTTACCCTTATAGATTTTCTTGATTCCAATGTTCTTCTTTCATAATTCCTACTCAGCTTTGGGCTTTTTATCAGGAGTACTTGAAAGTCCTCTTCCATTAAAGAGCCATTATCCCCCCCCCCCCCAAAAAAAAAAAAAAAGAATTATACTCATCAGTGCAGGGAAAGATATCTTGATTGTTAGCCTTTGTCTTTTGGAATATTGTATTCTGTGATCTCTTTTCTATTATAGTACTGAAGCTGCTTGATGATGTGTGATACTATGGTTCCTTGGTACTTGAACTCTTTCTAGCTGCTAGATTTTGATTATGACATTCCTCAGACACTTCCTTTTGGGATTTCAGGAGATGACTAGATTCTTTTTATTTTTACTTACTTCTTGTTCTTTTATTTTCCCTTCTCCCTTCTTTCCTTTTCCCCTTATATTTTTTCTTTTTCTTTTTCTTTTTTCTGGGTAATACATATATTACCACGCAAGACATCTCCATATTATTCATTTTTATAAGTGAATAATCATATAAAACTCAAACCTCAAAACATATTCCCAAATAAACAAGCTATAAATCATGTTTTCATCTGTATTCCTATTCCAATAGTTCTTTCTCTGGAGGTGGATAGCATTCTTTTTCATAAGTTCCTCAGAATTGTTCTGGATCATTGTATTGCTGTTAGTAGCAAAGTCTTACCACGTTTGATTATTCTACAATATTTTGGTTATTGTGTATAATGCTCTCCTGGTTCTGCTTATTTCACTTTGCATCAGTTCATTTAGGTCTTTCCAGCTCTTTCTGACTGACTTTTTGTTCTAATCTGTTTTCTCCTAATGTTCTTCTCCACAAATTGTATGTCATGGGGGGAAAAGTCTCCTGCTTTACTTTCTAGGTCTTTCCTCACATAGTAGAAAATCCATTTTTCCTTCTACTAGTCTCTACTTGCAGTTGTTATGAAGTTAATTTTCTTCTAGACTGGGTTTTTGATTATATTTCTATTATAATTCTTTTTTTTTTTTTAAACCCTTACTGTCTTAGTGTCAGTTCTAAGACAGAAACTTGCACAGACTAGGCAATCAGGGTTAAGTGATTTGCTCAAAAACACACATCTAGGAAGTGTTCAATGTCAGATTTGAACCCAGGTCTGTCTACCCAACTCCATGCTTGGCCCTCTACTGTGATACCTGGCTGCCCCATATTCTTTATAGTACTCCCATCTTATGTTTACCTATTTCTCTAACCATAATGAGGCTGTGCTATGCTTTTGGTTGGGCCAATTGGACCTGCTTTTGTCATGTGGATTCTGGCACTGACATCTAGCCCCTAGGGTTAGGCTTCCTCTGGATATTTGAGGTTCAGAGTTAAGTGTTAGATTTTCAGGTTATCTTTGGCATCTCAGGACATGAGGGCTAGCCCCTAGATGTTGTTGAATTAACTAGTTACTTCTGTTCCTGGTCATTTCCATGGTATCTACTGAGTTTCTGACCATCTGAGGGCTTTTTCAGGGTAGCCCTCTGTTCTCACTGTTTTCACATATAGAACCTTGCAAGAAACACCTGTCTATTAGACTGATTTTATTTTTATTGTAATAGAAGACTACATTTATTTATTTAAGCTAGGTGGAATTTTCTGGTGTCTTCAATATTGCCATTGGATTACATTTTGTGTAGTCATGGAGTGAAAAAGTTTCTTGCTATAGTTCCCATTGCATTTCTTGATCATTATGAGATAATGGTGTGATTTTTAGGTTTTTGCTAAAGTGGACCCCCTCCACCTCAATATAGAATAGAAGTTTCATAAGATGAATATTTTTCAAGGTAAAGTACTACAGCAATGACAAAGTGCAAAATAAATGAAGCTAAAATTAAAAGGAAACAGTTAAGTGGGAAAAGAAAATCATGCAATAAGTTTCTTTGAAAGTTTCATATAGGGGCAGCTGGGTAGCTCAGTGGAGTGAGAGTCAGGCCTAGAGACAGGAGGTCCTAGGTTCAAACCCGGCCTCAGCCACTTCCCAGCTGTGTGACCCTGGGCAGGTCACTTGACCCCCATTGCCCACCCTTACCAATCTTCCACCTATGAGACAATACACCTAAGTACAAGGGTAAAAAAAAAAAAGTTTCATATATAGGGTATATGAGGAGCTTATTAAACCTCTCCAATAGATAAGTTGTTGACAGTTTTCAAAGAAAGAATTGCTATCAGAAACCATTTTTTAAAAATGCCCCCATCACTGATAGAGAATTATAAATTAAACTTACTCTGAAATTTTACCTCATACCCATCAGATTGGCAAAAATAACAAAAAGGTAAAGTGTTAACTATTGAAGATTCTTTGGGGAAACAGGGACATATTCAATATTGGTGGGACCGTGAATTTATTCAGCCATTCTGCAAAACAATTTTGAATTATTCCCCAAAGGCAATAAATTCCTTGACATTGAGAAATGTAGAGGAGAGAGGAAAATAACCTATAGGTATAAAAATAATTTGTAGCAATTACTTTTGTTAGAAACTAAGGAGACTATCTCTCTGTTGGGAAATGGATGAACAAATTATGGTGCATGAATATAATAGAATATTATTGTGCTGTAAGAATGATGAAAGGGACAAGTTTCAGCCAAACCTGGGAAGACCTGTATGAAGTGTTACAGAGAGTAGAGTGAGCAGAACTGGGAAAACAATAATAACAAAGTTTGATAAAGTTTGCTATTCCCTGACAGAAGAGGTTTGATAAGACGCAATGCAAAATGAGACTTCTTATTATTGGACATGGCCAATGCAGAAATTTTTTTTGTTTCATTGTGCTTATTGGTAAAAATCCCTGCCATTGGAGTAGGAGAGATAAGGTAGACAAAGGAAAAAAAAAAAAGAAAAAAGTATCATTGAAGGACTTAAAAAAAACAAAAAACAAAAGCAAAGAGGACAGAAGTCCATAAAGAAGCATAGACAACCAGCATAGGTTCAAAGTTACACATTGATTTTATTATAAATATAAAAGAAAAGGAAGTGGTGTACAAAATACAGGTTCAGTTTGACATTTTTTTTTCTAAATTACCATATATATGAACATGTCCATTTTGATGTTTAAATTCAGAATAATTTTTTAAAAAAGTCAACAAAGTTCATAAATCAATTTAATATCAATTCAACAGACATTCATCAAATTCAGACTTTTATTAATAAACACCTAAAATGTATAAGGTGCAAATGAATTGAAGATAGACACTTAAAACATGCCTATCTAGAGTTTTTAGGGGGAAAAAAAGTTTCTTAATGCCTTCAAAACAACTTGTTCTTTTTTGTTTTATATTCCTCTAGCCATTCCACTCAACAAAGAATATTTTTCTGAATTCCTTTTCAAAAATTTTTGACCAGATCTATGATTTCATATAGTATATATTGTGTAAATAGAATTAGCTCAAGCCCATTCATAGTTAAAAACACTAGCCATTAAAGATAATGTCATCCCCACCTCCCTTAGTGGGGAGGGGAGATGAGTTACCCACAGGTGACAATAAGTAACAAATCAAGAACAAGGGACTCCCCAAAGGGCAGTCCAAATCAGTGTAGAGGCTGCCATTTGTCCACTTGAATTAGAGGTGGACCCACAGGAAGTGATGAAAGACAATCTCTTCAAGTATGTTGGTTACTCCCTGTTGGGGGAGTTCCCGCTTTGAACTTGTTGCTGAAGGATCTCAGCTGAGACCTCAGGCTGCTTCCACTCTGAATGGTCATGTGGGTAACTTAGGCTGACTTCCTTGGCCTACCTTGGCGTTTCCAGACTCTACCTTAAGTAGACTTCTTGCCTCCCTAATTGCTAAGGCCTTGTGGTGTGTAATCTAGTTTAATTAGCCTTTTAATCCTCTCTCTCTCCATCCCGGCCTCTGCAGGCCTGGACTAGCCTCTCTCTCTCTCTCTCTCTATTTCCCTTGCCTTCTACCCTTCCTAATTGTAAATAAACTGCCTTAAACCGGATCCTGACTTGGGTCTATTTTAATTATGGAATCAATCTCAATTATTGATTCCTGGCGGCCACACCTTTATATCTATATCTATATCTATATCTATATCTATATCTATATATCTATATCTATATACATATATATATATCTATAAAATACCTAAAATCTTCCTCTTACAATATACAGGATTTTCCTGTAAATTTCATATAGTTTTCATTGATTTTACCAAAGCAGATGGGTTGGTTTATTCTTATTGGGAACTCCCAATGAGGAAACTACCTTTGTTGAGGTAAAATGTCAACTGCTCTACAACTCCTGGAGTGTTTCCCAGGACATTGGGAGGTTGGATGACTTAATCAGAGTCACTTTGGCTGGGAGAGGTGAATCTTGAACCTTGATCTTCCTGGCTTCCTGGCTTAGCTTTCTATCTTCTATTCACAGCTATCTTCATTGAAGTTGTTTAGATACATTTATCACAGTCTTTCTAAGTTGCTTTGTCCTTGGAAAGACTTGGGTTTAAGCACTACCTATTGGCTTTGTGGCTCTTGCCTTGTTCACTTTGCTCTCAGGCAGTGCCCTGGGAATATGGGGGAACAAACTCTGGGGAGTTCTGTCCTACTGTAGATTGATATTCTATTAAAACATTAGCTTTCCTAAGTATTTTTAAAAATCTGAATGTCCATAGAAGCTTGATTAAAATGTGGCTAACCTCAGTTTTAGAATGTTTCAGAATTCTCATGATTTTTTTTGTTATACACAGGTATTTTAATTTGGTAATTTCATAATGGCCTTTGATTTTTACAGATGTTAATTATTTTGAGGTTTATTTTAAAATACTGAAAATTTAAGACTTTAAATATATTTTTGTTCATTTTTATATATTTAATCACATTAGGACATATCTAAGATTCTATAATGATATAAATGTTGTAAAATATTAGCAGTATTACAAATTTAGCAAGATAAGAAATTTATTAATATCGTATTTGTACATGGCCTATATTTCTCATCTTTCTTAGCAATTTTGTAAGGAATTAAATTTAGAGGTTTCACTAAATATGTGAGAATTCTAAAATAATATGGTGGTCGGTGATTTAAAATATTATAGCTCAAGTCAAAATGACTTTTAATAGCTTTTATTTACAATGAGGTGGAAAGAGGGAAAGTAGAAAAATGCAAAAAGAGGGTAGAGACAAGAAATGCTTTCCAGGCATAGAGATCAGACAGTAAAAAGGTACAGGGACAAGGACTCCATTGCGTTAATTCCAGAGACCCCCACGATTCCCTGTTTCATTGATATATAGTGCCACTCAGCCTTGGATCACTTCTATCATCTAGTCTTTGCTCCCACAAATGTGGCATTAAATGAAAGTGGAGAAAATCTAATTAGTTTCACTTTAAATTTACTATTATACAACCTCAAAACAGACCCTCATTGCTGCTAAGAATCCTACTATACCTTACACCAGTGATGGGCAAACTTTTTAAAGAGGGGGCCAAAGGAAAGGAAATGCTCATCTGTCAGTCTGTTTCTAAGGCAACTCTTTCGAAGTTTCATTGTATTGTATCCTACTCATCATATTTGTCAGATTAGGAATAGTCTAGCCTATCACACTAAATATTGCTCCAGTGCTTGGCTTGGCTCAGCCCCGCAGGGCTTTTTAACCCCTCAACAGGAGGACCTGGTGTTTGAGGACCGGTATTCCACCCACGTGGCCTCTTCCAAGAGGGGAAGGCCTCTCTGGAACTAATCTTTCCAGAAGTCAAGAAAGGAAGGCCAGCTACTCACTCACCCAAGAAACAGTCTTAGAACCAAGGTCCCAAGTTGAAGCTGAGGTCTAAGTCCAAAATCACCTCAAAGAGGCAGGTTACCAGCCGAAAGCTCCAAGCCAACGATTCAAGTTGAAGCCCCCAGCTGAAGAAGTTCAGGCATTTTCTGACCCTTCCCCTCTTTACAGGGGCCAGTCATAGTTTCCAAATTGCCTAGCACTGTCCAGAAGGCAGTGTCTGTGGGATCCACCTCTCATTCTCTGAGGGTGTAAACCCTTGTGGAAGGATTCACCAAGGAGTTTCTGATTGATTGAGTTAAAAGGGTGGAGTTCTCCAAGTAAGTGACTTGTGAATTCTCTTACTTGAAAGAGAATAAAGAATTCCCTTTCATAATTTCTTATAATAAAGGAGAATAAAGAAAAATCAGTTCAACAAAATTAATGTGTGATCATACCTGCTTTTGGATTATTGTTTTGGCAATAAATTTGAATATTTGTCAAAGTTTATTAAGAATATTTAATGTTATGTAGTATTTAGATATTGGTCCAAGATGTTTTTAATTGGTAAATAGTTAATTGGGAGATGATCCATTAAAATTCTCAATCCCTACCCACTCTCATAGATCTTCTAACAGGAAGAGCTTCATTATCTTCCCTATTTATTAGTCAGGTTTTATGGGAGGGACATTCCTTGGAATTCTCAAAAACAAAGGAAATGTGTATAAAAGTCTAGGAATTGGTTGGAGCCTCAAATTCAAGACCTAGATTTTAGTAATAATTGAGTACATATAAAAAAAAATTCTTTCAATGTTACTGAGACCTAGAGAGGTTAAAGGTCACATGGCTTGAAGGTGCTAGAGTTAATCCTAGAACTATCTTCTTTTCTTTTTCTTTTCTTTTTTTTTAAAACCCTTAACTTCTGTATATTGGCTCCTAGGTGGAAGAGTGGTAAGGGTGGGCAATGGGGGTCAAGTGACTTGCCCAGGGTCACACAGCTGGGAAGTGTCTGAGGCCGGATTTGAACCTAGGACCTCCCATCTCTAGGCCTGACTCTGAATCCACTGAACTACCCAGCTGCCCCTTCTAGAACTATCTTCTAACTCATTTTAAGGGCCTTCTTGAGAGGTTATGGTCAATATATTTTTTCTTTTCTTTAAAAAAAAAAACCTTTTATTGATGCTTCTTTTATATCACTACCACTTCTCAATCTGCTCCCCTCAGCAGTCTTTTGTAACAAATAAGTTAAGCAAAACAGATCAACATATTGACCATGTCTGAAAATGTATGTCTCATTCTGCATTTAGAATTTCCATCATCTCTTGAGAGGTGAGAGGTATAAAGTCATGTAAACTAAACATTAAGCCATGTTTACATGTTTTATTAAATTGTAATTGGTTATTGTACTGATCAGAGAGTTGAAATCATTGTTAAATGAACAAAAAAGCGTGACAGACACATGTCGTCAAGAAGTTTCTGTATCAGCAAAGAATTATTAGTAGGGGTTGCTGTCTAGCATTTGGAAATGTTTCAGTATATTAAACTGACTGGCAAGAAAATGTTATATCATAACAGTTTATTAAACAACAAATGAAACCAGAGGTCCTTAATATGTTGTAATATATTCTTGGTTGTAACTTGGAGAAAGAGAAAATTATTTGAACACTGGAAAACCAAATTAGTAGAGTTGAGTGATAACTGAGAGTAGAATACATCTTGTAATTTAAAGCTTTAGGACTAACAAGATGGATCATCCAGGAAATGGATTAGAAAATTTATTGATCAAAGCTTTTTAAAAAAATATTAACTTTTTTAGTTTACATGACCTGTTGATGTCTGCCTTAATTATAATTAGCATTGACCACAAAAATCTGGCTCCAGTGTCTTATCATGGTATGGAGGTGTTTCTGAATTCTCAAAGGCTAAACCAGGAGAGTGTAAGCCCTAGGAAGATCTATCATGCTGGAAAGGAATATAACCCTGGGAACTTAAGCTTGTTTTCTACGGTCTAGCAACTCTTAGAGATGCACCACACCAATAGATTGGCTGCTTGTTCATGAAAATTATTTGGCCACAGGAACACATAAAGCAAAGACAAAAAATGGCTCTTAGTCATGTTTGATCTTCTGCTTCTGCAGTGTTTGTGGCAGAACTAAGCATCACATTTTTTAGACTGTCAAGCTTTAATTTGTTCCTTGAACAGTGATCAACAAGTAGATATATTACTAAAGGAGTTAAAATCATTCTTATTAATTATTAAATGGACATTCTTAACTATACATGAAACCAGAACAAAGAGGGCAGTTGCAGTATGGCTTATAGATACTCTTTTGATAGGCAAAGAAGGAAGTTGACAGAGTATGTTTTTTTTTTTATCATGAACCCAAAAGCTATAAGAAATATTTCATGGGATAGTTAAGTCTTCAACTTATAGTACTAGTGATAAACTACCATAAAAGTAATTGCAGCATATTGTAACAACACTGGTTACAAAAGTGGTGGAGAGATTTTACAAAGAATTTCTTAAGTCCCACCATATCAAAACAATATACATCATGATTCTGTTTTTTCCCATGCCAATGGAGGAAAAATTGAAGATGGAGAAAAATATTTGAAAGTGTATGATTCAGAAGAAAAAAATGAGACTTAAAAGGCTTGTAAATCATACTTCTGTATCATCATCACTTTCTTAGAAAAAAATTGATAGGTGCTAGTGGAAAGCATCATGGAAAGCATCATGTAATGTCAAAAGAATGAATTTGACTACATTTTAGCAAAATAGGAAAAGACTTATAATGGATGTGGGAATTAACCCCAAGTCATCTGTCTTGGACATGGGCTATTGGCTCATTACAGAGTTAAGATCAGAATTTCAGATGAACAAGAAAAAATAATCTATTTAATTTAATCCTAAATTTATTAGATCCTAAATTTAATTAATTTAATTTAGATTTAATCCTAAATTATTTAAACAAATGATTAAAAATAAGCAGTGTCCAAAGCACAATAGGGCCTTAATAAATGCTTGTTGACTGACTGTTGACAACATACATGTCATTAGCATTAACTATATAATTTCATCTAAGAGAGGGAGGATTCTCAGAGCAGTTTCAACTTTCACTGTTACTTAAGCTGCCATTTTGATTCTGCTCCCTCATCTAAGACGGGTCAAAATCTAGCCCTTCACATTTTTTTATAAGGCCCTTCAGTTATGAATGGTTTTTACAACAAAACTTTATTTTAAAAAAGTAAAACCATTCTTACCTCTCTCAAATTAATGACAGAAAATACAAAATTGCACAGAGACCAAAAAAGTATAGTACTTTAGCAAACATTTGACTCATTTTCCAAGTAGATGACTACTAAAGACAACACTGAACAAGAATATGTCTGTAAAAAATCTTGCTTAGAAAGATGTTTATTTCATAAAACAGAGAAGTTAAAAAGAAAGCAATCGAAAGAATGATTGGCAAGATAAATGCTAATTAAGCAAAGTCATTTGAGATACAGTCAAGGATGAAAATAAAAAGAGGACTACACATAGAAGAAAAATGGAGAATATTTGTGAAAAATGGAAAATGTTTGCAAAAAATGTTTTAACCATCAAGGATAGTGGGACTAACACACTTGGACCCTGATATAGTCCTTTAGTTGTTTGCAAAAGAAGGGGAAATGGCACAAATGAGATAAAAAATGGGAAAAGAGCCAGATTTTGTCAGGTATATAATAAGAGAAGATCTGTGGGTGATGATACAATTGTTGAGGACATTGAAGGGTCTTTTTACAATGTATATCAAGGAGAGGAAGCAGCTAAAAGTGTGGGAAACATCTTAGATTTATTGATAAAAAATAATAATACATGAACAATGTCTAAAAGGTATAGGCAGCATAAGTTTCCATTGTGATCATTGTTTATTAATTATGAAAAAACATTGATTTGATAGATTTAAAGCTCTTTTACAAGGAGACTCCCACTTATATGTTGAGATCATTTAGGATTACTTGGAAGATGTAACAATAAAAACAGTACTTTTCGATGATGCTGATAATAAACACCAGGTAAGGCATAAAACAGAAAGATATGCATGTTTGCAAAAGTATTCACTAAAATGATGGTGGAGATCTAGTGCAGAATCCTGGTTGGATAGTACTGCCTTGATTACATCAAGACTCAAGACATTGCAGCGCCTTATGAAAAAGATCACTTAAAGGAATTTACTCTGTCCACTTACATAGTAACAAATGGATGAACAACATCTATTTCTTAGTTTTCAAGATGGATCTGAATGGAAATCTTAAAGAATTTTCCAAAGTATGACTCTTTGGGAGAGATAATACAGACAGACAATGAGCTGGGCCCAAAGTTGAATAAGAAGAGTGCTTGGGATTGCTTTTGTGAAATTGCATAGGATTTTTATTGACCCCAAGCTTCCTATAATAGCAAATGCCTAGCTTTTAAAAAATATAAGCATTTTACCGATGTTACTGCATGACAGCAAGACCTGAGACATGACTACCTTTGAAGAGCTAAAGATGAGTATCAGAGGACAGTGAAAAGGCTCACTTGTAGCTGTGAACATCTAACTTCAAAGAGCTGCATAGGAGAACAGGAGTAAAGGATATCAAGGAATTATAGGATAGAGAAGATGAGCTTGTCATATGGAAGAGCAAAGTGTGACAGATGAATGGTCAAAAGTACTGAGTACTCTTTCAAGGACTTGTGAGGATAGGCACCTATGAATGGATAGATTGTGATCATGAATGTCAGCTGGTAAAGTTGGAGAAAATATTAAACTGAACAACTAGTTTGTAATTGTTTTTTAAAGTTGCTATTATTTAAAAAAATGTATAACGTAATAACAATATATAACAGTATTATAATTAAAATATAGTAATTATATTTAAAATATTATTGAATGTTTAAAAAATTCATGTCTTAATTTCTGAGCAATATTTTTACATATTAGTGATGTGATATTGGAAATTTGGGGGTCCTTGAACTAATTTTGAGTTCCCTGATCTAAACTTCCTGTGGACATTTAGGACTTCAAACTACATTTCCCATGATTCCTGGCTTATGTAGCAATTACCTAATAAGGCAAACAGAAGGTTAAATAGGGAATGCTGGTACTGGCTTGCTCTCTTTGTGATGGTGGAGGAGGAGCAGGTAAATGGCGGGTCCCTTTAAATTAACTCAACAGGCACATGGCTTCATTTTTCTAAATGGCTTTCAATAAACCCTTTGAAACTATGATATTTTTAATTTTATCACTCTACATTAATTTTATTTCTTACATTAACTATAAGCAAAGCATAGAACTTTTAAAAAATATGTTCAAAATAAAATTATATCATCACTCAGCTCGATAGATTTACTAATGATTCTTAAATAATGGTTGAAAATTCAGGGAAAAGGATCCTCTTTGTTCTTTTGTGGAGGATTATTATTTGTTAGCTTAATAATAGTATAAATTCATGAGATCTGTAATATTCTGATTAAGGCTGGACCCTGCTAGGAAATTTACAACTATACATTATTCCTGTGAAATTCAGTGTATTGCTTGTTACTCTCCATAATTTAATGTAATACATTTGAAGAGATTTTTATGTAGTTGATCACAATTCATTACTGGAAGTTTAAAATAGGACTTTTATCTTGTGATGTAATACAAAGACTTCTACTATAATAAGTGGATTGGAGTAGAATCAGAATAGATATCCGAAGGTCAAAGCTGGTAATAGGTCTGGAATCCAGGTTTTCTGGCAAGACCTATAGGATTAAGAAGGCACCAGAAATTATAACCATGTAGCTAGGTGGTGCAGAATAGAGTGTGGGGTTCTCAGATATTTAATAGCTGTGTGACCCCGGGCAGATTACTTAAGCCAGTTTACCTCTAGTTCTTCATTTGTTAAATGAGCTACTAGAGAAGGAAATGGCAGACCACCTCAGGATCTTTGCCAAGAAAACTCCAAATGGGGCTATAAAAAGTTGGATATGATTTAAACAGCTGAATAAAATAATTTATAACTAAGTAGACAAGCTGAAGTTGGAGATATTACATGAGTTGTGTAGTGTAAAGGTCAAGAAAAGTAGTAGATTTGATAAACTGAATAAACACAGTGGAACCAGCATAATTTAATTATTGAAAGTCAGAGGAAAATAAACACAAGGCTAAAAAATAAATAAGAATTAAGAAAATTTATGGAAGTTGAAGGACACAAGGTCTTCCTGCAGGAAACCAGATTGGACGTGCCAAAGAAAATATGACCTTTTAACTAAGATAACCTTTTGCTATTCCAGCAGCTTTTTAATTTTTTTTTGACCATGCAGCAATTAACTGACAAGTGTGGTTTAGAACTTGCAAATGAAAGTTAGTGAAAATACTTTACTTATAGAATAGTGAATGAGGAAGGAGAGAGGATATAATTCTTGCTTGTTGAATCATAGTTTTATTATATTGAGCAAGTTAGTTATTCTCTTAGTGTCCCAATGATTCTATTTACAGAACGATGATAATAATACTGAATGAGGTGAGGTAAATGTGTTTTTAAAATTTTTTAAATGTATAATAAAAATGACAATACTACCCAAACTAATTTACTTATTCAGTATCATACCAATCATACTACCAATGGATTGCTTTATAAAGAAAAAAAAATGATACTTTTCTGGGTAAACAAAAGGTCAAGAATCTTAAAGGGAAGTAATGAAAAAAATGAATACCAAATCTCAAACTGTACTGCAAAACAATAATCATCAAAATAATGTGGCACTATTTAAGAAATATAGTCAGTGGAACAGGTTATATATGCAATATAAAGAAGCAAATGAATCCAAAGACATTAACCAGTAGGATTAAAACACTGATGAAAACTGTAAGAGAAACTGAGAACACTGGTAAAAAAAGTATAGATTAATATTTCAAACTGTTTATTGAGGTAAACCTCCAATAGTTATATGACTTGGGCATTAAGAGGGATAAAAACAAAATGGATAATTTTGTTTACATAAAATTAAAACCATTGGTGGTAGTATAAACTAGTCTAAGCCATTCTACAAAACAATTTGAAATGTTACTAAGATGCATTCTCTTTGATTCAGTGATATCACTATGAGATTTATACCCCCAAGAAATCAAAGAAAGGAAAAGGATGCATAAATGCAAAATATTTGTAGTAGTTATCTTTGTAGAATCAAAGAATGAGAAGAGAGTGCCTATCATTTGGGGAATGACTGACCAAATACTTGTGTATGAATAAGAAATGATGAAAGGGATAGTTTCAGAGAAATTTTGGAAGATTTGGATTAACTGTTGCATCATGAGGCAAACAGGATCAGGAGAACAATTTATACATTGTAAAGGCAAACAACTTTTTGAAAGCTATAAGAATTCTGATCAACAAAATGACCATTCAAAATTCCAGAAGACTAATGATGCGTCCTTAAAGAGATGATGGACTAATGTGGAAAATGAGATACATTTTTGGACCTGGCCATCGTGAGAAATTGTTTCGCTTGAACCATGCATGTTTGTAATAAGGGTTTTTCCTCCCAAGTTGTGTGATGGAAAAGACAATTTCATTGGAGAAAAAATGAAATTCACTTAAAAATGATTTAAAAAATAATTTATTAAGTGGTATGGTCAACACTGAGAAATGAGACCATAGCTTTTATTTTCTAACTTGTCATTAATCAGCAAGCATTTATTAATTGTCTACAATGTTCCAGGTACTGGGGGTACCAAAACAAAAGAGAGGAAAGTATTGCCCTTAAGTGGCTTACATTCTACTTGACAAAGCCCTGAATTATCTACCCATTAGATCAGATCCTATTAATCATTCCTCCCTACCTTCCCCCTTGCTCCTCTGGGAAATAAAACGTTATTAGGAGTAGAATGACTTTGTTTTTGATGATATGCCAGTGAGGAATAATATTAAATAAAAGTAGAATTTGTCATTATGAACATGAATTGTAGATCTTTCCATTACTTGTTGGGTGATCAATTTTTGTTCCTGGAATGTTACATTATAGTATTTTGTGATTTGCAGTCAGATTGCATTACTGGAAAAATATAGGTTATTAAAAACGGGTTGGGGGTTTGTTTTAGGAAGAATTTGGGGGAGAGAGCAGCAGTGTGGCACACTGGATTGAGAGCCAGGCCTAGAGATGGGAGGTCCCGGGTTCAAATTTGTCCACAGACACTTCTTACTGTGTTACCCTGGGCAAGTCACTTACCCACATTGCCTAGCTCTTACCCCTCTTCCTTGGAGCCTAATACACAGTATTGATTTAAGGTAAGGGTTTAAAAAAGAAAAAAAAAGGAAGTTTGGGGTCACTAAAAAGCACAGCACAATTTCCTAGTTTTAATCCATTTTGCTTTCTTTCCTAAGATGTTTATTGTCTATTTGTGGTGTCTTATCTCTAAAGCATATGAGCTAGTGGACTAGCTCTATGGACTTTTCATCCAACTGCATATTATAGTGTCCACTTTTTTTTTTATGTGAATAGTTATGCTGGACTCTTATGAGGTTATGGTTCTCATTTAGGAGGCTTTGCAATACTGTGGACTTGACACAGTGAGCATGATGTAATGGCAAACACAGAAGCATATGGAGAAGGTCATCAACTCTAGAGACTTCATTTGGATTTGCCCCTTTGTGACAGTAGCATACACACTTGCTGAGCATTCATCCACAATATTGAGTGATCTGGAGCTGAGGTATCAAACACAAAACCCATAAAAATCTCCATTGCATCTCGAACCAGATTAAAATATAATTGGATAATATTTAATAAGATAAGTAAAAATACAGTAGAACATAGATAATGTTTACAGTTGTGACTTTCTAAGTCAATATGCAATTGCAAGGATCTCTATATATGGTTTCTGGCTTCCAGTTTCTATTTGAGATTGACATCCATAATCTAGATGGCCCTTAGCCTGTTGGGTGGAAACCCTATGGGAAACATAGATAAGGACCTCACGAGATGAGAAGCTGTGAGTAGATACTGCAGCTACATTGATGGGATCATAAACCTGTATCACACACTTTTGGACATTGAACTTTAGTCATTTCCCCTGGTAATGCTAAACAGTATTTTAAAAATTTACATATATGTACATATGTATAATGTACATATATATATCACATATATATATTAACCTTTTTTGGGAGAGGGAACAGTAAAAAGATTTGTAGCTTGGTTGCTACCATTTGGCCTTCTTGGTGTTCTTAAAAAAAGTTATATCTATTTTCAATACAGATATACACACATATACATACATGCATATGTCATTGCCCTCTTAAAAACCCCAAATCAGACATGCCTGGGTGAGCAGTTGCTTCCCCTGAATGTGAAGTAACAAAAATATATTATCAAGATAATAATCTGATATTTTATTTGATACATATTAATTGCATATAGCTATTTCATTATTTATTGCTACTTATGCTGCAGGATTATTGATTAGAAGGGTATATTGGTTTGTCAAATACAATTTTATTCTACCAATACTTGAAAAAAGCTGACTTGCTTAATTTAAAAAAAAAGATAATAATCTGAATATTTTCTAAGTTTATCTTCTTAAACTTTCAGGTTGAATACTATAACAACTGAGAAGGCTACTTTTATCTACTGTATACCATTTGCTGCAGTCAGCAAAAATTCAAAACACTGCAGCGTGACAAGCAGGCAGGGGTTCATACTAACCAAGCAATTCTGTGATCCTAAGCTGTTTTTATTAAAGACACACAAAAGCTACAACTTGTCTAATATAGTCTGTAAATTCTTGAATGTAAGCATTTTGCTCTTCATAAGATTTATTGGTTTTATGTTGTTAGCATGAAGTGGATGCCCACATTTAACTACAGTATATAGTTAAGTTTCGTTCTTTTCTGAAATGTTTGTTAAATTTCTGAAGAAGCAATGAAAGGTAGGAGAAAGTTTAAGTTTAAATGACCAAGTAATATGGTGGTCAATGTTTATTGTTAAATAACATTTCTAATGAAATAGGGAATTTTCTTACTAATTTGTATAGTGCTTTCAAATGAATATGAGACTCATTTCCTAAAAATGGTTCATTTTCTTCATGAGATGCATCATGATGAAGCTATTTTTCATAATTCTATTTATTTCCTTCTTTTCCTCTTGGGATTCATGTTTTATCTTCTTTCTCTTACAAATAGGTTGGATTTTTCCCATTTCTTTTATTGCATGCCTATTCCATAGTGGTAGATAACCTCAAAGCAGTTTCTCTTTGTGAAATGGATGTCACCATTTTAGCAGATTTTCCTTCCCAATCCTGTTTTATTTTCATTACTATTAAGGTTAATTGAGTATATGCAACCTGCCAGGGTAGCTGGGGATCCATATAATTATGCTTGACAGTGAGGAGAATATGACCTCAGACTAAAAGTATTCTGTGGATAATTTGCATAGAAATAATAAAGAATTGACTTCATCAAAATATATTAATAGTAACAAAACTATCCTTTGTTTCCTCATACTCCCTCATATTAGTGTTTTCGCTAAAGTTGACTCACCACCATTTTTTGGACTGATTTCACATATGGAAAAAAAGCTAAGAGTATTTTTCAGTACAGGTTTTCTGCTTTGAGAAAGGTAATGGTTACTTTTCATTGAGTATATGAAATAGAAAAATGAGAAATTTATCTTAATTTTTTTTGTTTTTTGGGCAGGAAGCAAAGCCTTCTGCTGAGGATTTGGGGGAAAAGAAAGAAGGAGAATACATAAAACTCAAAGTCATTGGACAGGTGAGTACCATCATTTGCCTAATCAATCTGATAATGATCTCCTGCCCTTTCCTCACCCTTTGTTTTATTCTTCTTAAACCTCTTTACTCTTATGGAGATCTGCAGTCCCTTTTGACTTCCTTTTGCTTCCTTATCTAGATTAACTCCTTAGTAGACCTGGTCCTCTGGTCTTGTATTCTTTGCCACTTCTTCATATCACCCACCATTCATGCTTTGCTGAATTTGGACCCTGACTTATCCTGACCATCCATCCCTTTTCTGCTCTTACTGGCGGGGGTGGTGGCGGCAGGGGGAAGACACGATTGACTGGAGCCTGAGGAAATCATATGCTATTCCAAATGGGATTTTTACAAATGTTACTTAATCTCCTCTAGACCTTTTATTATTCTCTGATTTAATACTCTTATATATCTCTATATATGCCATTCTCTTCATTTTAGTAGAGGATCACCTCATACTTTAGACAACAGAGGTGATCTGTTGTGAGCCCTTTTTTTTTGCCCTATTCAACTTGTCAGAGCTCTTTGCATTGTCTACTTTCCTCCTTTCGAAAACCAACTGTTCTACTTGTGCATTTTATATGGTCTCTTCCTGAAGGATCACCCCCTTTTCAGAGAAGACTAGTAATAGTAAGTCTGGTGTAAGGGCTTGCTGAGCCCTTTTGCAGCCAGGTTTCTTCCTTTGGTGTCTTTCTGCCACCCAGCTTTTACCTGGGCCTCCAAGAAGCTGTAGCACATGCATAGTGGCCACAGCCTGAAAAACCATTCTGGCAGGTGTGCTAAACGGGGTTGAAAATACTTGACAGGCTTTAGACCTGTTGGTGAGTTAGGGGGTTGTCCACCCCAAGCATATGAAAACTTTCCCTCCCAGGGAAAGGGCAGATGAGAACAATATAGTCCAGCAGCCACGAAGGCAGCAGAAATGGGCAGTGTGGAACACTTAGAGCTCAGTCAGGCATTGAAGCAGCTAAGGTCATCCACTGCATCCTGGGACATTGCCAGTTGTCTTGAATTTTATCTTGTCACTGGATTTCAGTGACTCCGGAAGAGAGAGTAAGGTTGATGACTTTGTGCTACTCTGCCTCACTTAAATCCAGTTTATGCATGTCAAAAAACTATTAATTGTTCCTTGTTGCTTATAAGTACATCCACATCTTCCTCAGTGCCTGATACACAATAGGCATTAAATAAGTGTTTGTTGACTTGACTTCCCCATTCCCAAAATATCTTCACTTGATTCTACTATCCCCTTGATCTGTTGTCCTGAAAGTCCCATTTTTTTTTAAAATTTTATTTTTTTGTGTCACATTTTCTGGGAAAAGTCTGTATGCTCTTTGAGCCTGTTTCCTTACTTTTGTTGTTTCTCATTCTCTTGTAATCTGATTTCTGATTACCATTCAACTGGAAATACTTATTCTAGTGATATCTTAATAGCTAATTCTAATGGCCTTTTCTCAGTCTTCATCCTTCTTGACCTCTCTGTGACTCTTTTTATGCTTGACTACTTTATCCCCTTGGATTCTATTCTCTCTTCCTTTGGCTTTTGTGTTATTGCTCTGTCTTGATTCTCTGACTGCTGGTTCCTTATCCATATCTCATTTCCCAGCTAGTTCCTAAGGCTTTGGCCTAGACCCCTTACATTTTCTCGTATATACCTTCTCTTGGTGATGTCCTCTGCTTCCATTGGTGAAGTTACCATCTCTATGTAGGTGACTTCCAAAGCTATGTATCCAGCCTTAATCTCTTTATTCTCTTGAGTTCCAGCCTATATCACCAACTGTCTTTTAGAACTCCCTTCTTAGATATGTAAGCAGCTCAAACTTAATATGTCTATACAGAACTCATCTTATTTGTAATTGAAGTTGCTTTTGACATTCTCTCTCTTCTCATATCTGTTCAGTTGCCAACTTTTGTCAGTTCTTGCTTACAACATTTCTCTGTCCCCATTTTTAAAATTTATGTGATCACCAGCCTAGTTCAGGCCTGAATCACCTCTTGACTATATTATTGCAACAGTTTCCCAATCGAACTTCTAGTTTCTGATTTTTACCTTATCTAATTCATCTTTGACACAGTTGCCAAAATAATCTTCCTGAAAATTTCATTGTGTTATTATCAGACCAAAAAAAAATCTTCAGAGGCTCCTGATTGCTTTTAGGTAATTCTACTGCTTGACATTTATAGTAGACAAAGAACCAGTATTTTAGCCAACATCTGGAAACAGAATGTTTTAGTTTTTCATTATTGTATCAAAGTAGCTATGAATATTATTATGCAGAAGGATCTTTTCTTCCTTTTAATAATATTACATTATATTCTTAGTAATGTGATCACTGACTCAAATGTTATAAATCAGTACTGAAAATTATTCTCACCTCCAGTAGTAGTAGAATTGCTTTCCTTTAGTTCACCAACATTGAACTTAAAATTTTTTCTCATTTAAACCCATTTATAATGAGTAATTCTATATACCAAGTACTTTTTAAAATTTGGCCCATCTTTTGATGAATATAAGGTGGTATAAAAGAGTTATTTTATATACCATTTCTCTGAGAGCTTGAGCAGTTTTAAAGAATTATCTGTTCATATTCCTTTTTTAAACCACTTAATAATTAAGAGATTGGTAGGATCCTAGAATTTAAAGTGGAAGGGACTTTGGAAATCATTTAATATAATTTCTTCAATTAATAGATGAGGAACCTGAGGTTCAGATAGGTTAAGGAACTTGTCTAAGTGGGGGAGGCAGAGCCAGCTTTGAACCCTGGTCCTTCAAAGCTGGTTTTCTTTCTACTATAACATAGGATATTACTCCTCTAAATTTTCATCAGTTTCTTGTCATTTTGAATGCCAGATTTTTTTTTTAAATTTAAACCCTTACCTTCCGTCTTGGAGTCAGTACACAGTGTATTGGCTCCAAGGCAGAAGAGTGGTAAGGGCTAGGCAATGGGGGTCAAGTGACTTGCCCAGGGTCACACAGCTGGAAAGTGTCTGAGGTCAGATTTGAACCTAGGACCTCCTGTCTCTAGGCCTGGCTCTCAATCCACTGAGCTACCTAGCTGTCCCCTGAATGCCAGATTTTTATTAGATATATTTGCCACAAAATCCCTTCCCCACTTCTTTAGAAAATATTTTGGTTACGTTTCTCTTTATTGTATAAGCACCCTTATGTAGCCATCTATTCATTTTTGTCTAGTAAAATTTTAACATTTGTTTGATATAACTTTCCTTCTCTCCAAAATTGAGATAAGTATATTATTTTTCTGCCATTTTTTCGTTTCTTTCTCTTTATTAGATCAAAAATCAAGTTGGAGTCTATTGAAATAGATGATATAAGTTGGGTTCCTAAATTTATTTTTTGCTCTGCTCTTAATTGATTTCTTTAGTGATATTTCTCAACTATTTATTTCTCTTAATGTTTGATAACCTTAGGTTTCTTTTGCATGTTTTTTGGTTTTAAGTCTTCTATTTGTTCCATTGACTCAATTTTTGGCTTGTTGTACAGTACCAAAAAATTTTAAAGCCTTCAAGACAAAAACATTCTTTTTTAGCTTTCTTAAATTTTGAGTTCCAAATTCTTTCCCTCCCATCCCTTCCTGCCTACTGAGAAGACAATCAAAATGAAAGGCAAGAAAATTATACCCCTGTTTGCACTCTTAAGAGATTACCCATTCTCTCTTGAGGTAGATAGCATTTTTTCATCATGAGTCCTTTGGAATAGCTGAGTCTTTCACAGTTGATCATCATTATAATATTGCTCTTACTATACACAATGATCTCTCAGTTTTCCCTTTACTTTGCATCAGTTTATATAGGTTTTGCCATGTTTTGCTGAAACCATACCTCTCGTCATTTCTTTAAGCACAGTAGTATTCCATCATACTCATATGTCATAAGTTGTTCAGTTATTCCTTGATCAATGGGCATCCTTCCAATTTCCACTTCTTTGTTGCTACAAAAAGAGCTGCTATAAATTTTGTACAAATAGGACCCCTCATACCTTTTTAAAACACTCTTTTGGGAATACAGACTTAGTAGTGGTATTGCTTGGTTAAAAGATATGCATATAGTTTATAGCTTTTTGGGACTCGTTCCAAATTGTTTTCCAGAATGGTCCAGCCAGTTCACAACTCTGCCATTGGTTCATTAGTGTACCTATTTTTTCCTCATCAGCTCTAGCATTTGTCGTTTCTGAGAGTTATAAGGTGAGTACCAAATAGTTTTGATAATTTTTTGATTTATTTGCAGTCTTATAATGTAAGGCTTCTTTCCTTTCATCATCCATCTTATTTTTCTTCACAGTTTCCCCTTAATATTCTCTTAGATTCACCTTTTTGGAAGAGATAAGGATTCACACTGGGCGAGGGGTGTATGTGTGGGGATGTAGGAGGCAGGGTGGGGTGCAGTTAGGAGCTGTCTTTACAAAGCTATTTACAATGCTTTTGAAGCAATAGTGAAAATATGTGTGATAATCATTTGGGACCAAATAAAAGAAGTCCTTGATGAAAAGAAATAACTTTTTTCTTTTCTGTTCTTAGGACAGCAGTGAAATTCACTTCAAGGTGAAAATGACAACACATCTCAAGAAACTCAAAGAATCATACTGTCAAAGACAGGTTTGTATTGTACAGTTTCCTTTTATCAGGAAAAAAACTTTAAAATTCTTTGAAAAAGAATAAATATAGGAAAAATTGACTTGGGAAGTACACTAGCATCACCTTTACCATATTTGCTGGGATTTACTTCATATAGTCCATTTCTTGTTGAGAATTTGTAATAGTAGTGAAACCATTTTGAAATGTTGAGTGCTATACAAATACTAAGTATTAAATCATAACCAGTTAGCATTTTTTCCACGTTAATTGGTTCATTGTTGCATTTAAAACTAAAGATAATTTTATCCTTACTTTCTGAACAGAATTTCTTACGGCTTATAAATTATAAAATCTAGATTTAAGTGAATATACTATAAGTTTGTTATCCCTCTTCAGAGTCCAGGGATCACTGCTTAATGAATTCTATAATGTTTCTTAGTGAAACTACTCATACTAATTCTAGATCAGTGGTTCCCAAACTTTTTTGGCCTACTGCCCCCTTTCCAGAAAAAATATTACTTAGCCCCCTGGAAATTAATTTTTTAAAAATTTTAATAGCAATTAATAGGAAAGATAAATGCACCTGTGGCCATCACTGCCTCCCTGGATTGCTGCAGCACCCACCAGGGGGTGGTAGAGCCCACTTTGGGAATCACTGCTCTAGATGTTCTAATGTCTGATGAAAATTTTGGTGCTGAATACTCAGAAATACCAATATATCTTATTATTGGATCTATAGCGATTCGTTTAAAGTAGGTTTTCTTTAGAAATGTTTCCAGAATTTATGGGAGACAAATGGACTTTTGTAACTTTTTAATAAATAAAATTGTGGTTTAGATGGTTAGTGAGGATGACTCAATTTAATCAGTTAATTTGTAAAAGTTAAACTTTGCTGTTCTATATTATCTTTTTTTTTTTAAACCCATATCTTCTGTCTGAGAATTGATGCAAGTATTAGTTCTAAGGCAGAAGAACAGTAAAGGCTAGGCAGTTGGGGTTAATTGATTTGCTAAGGGTCACACAGCTAGAAAGTGAAGCTAAATTTGAACCTGTGTCCCTTTGACCCTAGACTCTATCTACCGAGTCACCTAGATGCCCTATAAAGATTTTTAAAAACTAGTCCCTGGAGTCAAAGGTGATAGCTGTTTAAAATGTCTACTATAACAAAGTTTTTAATCATCCATATCAACTTGCAACAAATGACATCCTAATTAAATGTTTTCTTATTTGCTTAAAACAAAAATTTTAATGCCTTCTATCAGGTTTCTAGTTTAGTTAATGTGTATACTTTCAATTAATAAAATTTATTCCTTATAAAAATATTTTGTAATTCACACTTTTAATTCAAACTAGGATTATTACATCCTGTTATCTAAGTGAGCAAGCTTTTAATCTCTTTATTAACTTAAGCAAATTAAGTTTCACCCATCTGATTAATTCTAGCTTTGTTTTATTGGACATCGCATGTGTTTTTTTTTTTCTGATTTGTCATTTTTATTATCAAGGACATTGAGGCCATTTTATTTGTACTTTAACATCACCTTTTGAAAATATATCAATAAAAATACTTTAAAATTAAAAGATAAGAGGAATTTAGTAGGCAGATAAGGAGAATGAATGCAGGAAAAGCAGCTAGATTAGACCAAATGTTCAAAGAGGAGATATATGATGCAGGTGACACTGATGTGAAGATACCAAAGGTTCGGGAAAAATCTTCAGACTTTAATAATATTAGAATAAGTGACTCAGAGAACCTTTGACTTATATACTGTTCATTTCCATAAATTTTTGAGAATTGTCTGTACATGCATCAGGGGTATTATTAATAGTGTGAAAGAGAATTTAAACTCTTTTTATTTTAACTTAATCAAGAACTTGGAGTTCCCTGCCTTCCACACTTACTTAGTTATTAACCCTTAGTTCTAAAAGGCCACAAGCACTGCCCCCTCCCTTCGCAGTGCTAGTCAAATTGGGAGATTATGGTAGACCAGCCCACAGTGAAAGGTACTAGAAACCAGAGAGATGGGAAGTAACATGGAGAAAACTGCTTATGAAAGCCAGCTGAGGGCATTCTGATTGATTCTGCTGCCTTGGTGACTCTTGCTGAGGGAGGACTTCTGCGTTGGTGTCTCCTCATTGGATTTCTGCTGCATTGGTAGCTCTTGTTGGACCACTTCTGCTTTGGAGGGTCTTCTGCATTGGAGGGATTCTTCTGCCTTGGACTTCTGGATTGGTGACTCGGGTTGAAGAGACTCTCACGGACTTCCACCTAGAGATTGGAACCTGGAGGCTGAGACTCTCCTGCTCTTCTGGTTGGAGATTGGGACCTGAGGGAGCCTTTGTTGGAGTTGAGCTGGATTTCTTCAGATTGGCAATTATAGTGTATTTAGCTAGGCAATATTTCTACCTCTTTCCTACATTTCCCCCTTTACTATCTCTACCTTGCAGTAATAAAACTTCTAAAAACTACTATAGCCTCGTGACTTAAGAGTTAATTTTTATAATCAGTGACCACAACAATTTTTTAAAATTCTTATATTTGTCAAACCCATTTTAATTATTACTATAGGAAAAGGTGGATTTTCAGAAATTATAACCCACAGGTGATATTTCTTTATCGTCACTGCAAGATGTAGAGAAGGCAAAGTTCCTCTGTGTTTATTGTTGATTATAAAAAAAAAAAATTGACCAGAGGAAAAAAAACTCTACTTTAGTGGTTCTTTTCTAAAAAACATATCTCCTATCCTATCAGAATTTTTCAAGATTCTCTGAAAGATAAAGGCCTAAAATGGTATGTATATATGTATATACAAGGAATTTGCAACCATAGTGGAGGAGATCTAATGTAGAGTCCCCTGTGTAGGGACTTCCTTGTGCATGATGAGATCCTTTAGTTGTTCCTGGTTGAAGAAGATCTTTTTCTGGTTGTCTTGAACTTCTAAACATTGCATCAGCTTCTGGAAGATGCTATAGTTGATACAGCATTAGACTTGGAATCAGGAAGGCCTTAGTCCAGAACACACTTCTTAGTCCAGAACACACTTTGGACATTTACTAGTTCTGTGGCTCTATATAAATTACCTTTTTGGTCCTCAGTTTCTTCAGTAAAGAGGAAAGTACTTGATGACTTCTAAGGCCCATTCTGACCTAAATCTAAGATCCTATGAAGAGACCCATGACTTTTCAAGAGTTTAATCATTCATACCAGAAAAACAAGTAAATGAAGAATGTTTGCTGCTCACATTTTTACATATAGTATTTGTCCAACAGTATAGTTATTAGACAGATAATACAACTGGATAGTGAATTGGAATTAAACTGGAAGAAGAATGCCAATTTGTCTTGAGGGAATTGCAGAAATCCTTTAATAATCTCAAAATTTCAAAAGGGCTCTCTTTAACATCATATTCTATTATATTTTCAAGTCATGAAATTCTCTAAAGGATTAATAGACACATGGTGGATTTGACCAGGTTGCAATATATAATAAATAAGGAACATCAAAGAAGAACTAGAGTAAAGGATGTCATTAAGAAAATCTATGATTAAGAAAATATGAATGAACAATACTTATTCAGGGCTACCTATGTGTAAAGCATAAGAGGGTAGACTTGTCACCTGGTAAAAATGAGAATAACAGATAGTCTGAGTACTGGTATCCTTGCAATATCAGGAGATAGAGAAAAAGGTTTCTAGTATCTAGTCTTTGTGTATTACATTTAGTTTTCATTCTTTTTATTTTCATCCCTTTTTTTCTTCTTTTTTGAGGTCCCAGATCTATGTTTTTATCTTTGGTTTTGTTTTAAAATTTTATTTACTCATCAATCCACCTACAACTCTAGTTTCAGTACATAATAAATACTTATTGATTTAATGTCTTTGAGGACAACAGTCACTTTTCTGGGCCTTGGTTTCTTTGTGTAAAATGAAAGTATTAGAGTAGGTCAGGGGTCGGCAACGTATGGCTCTTGAGCCATATTTGGCTCTTGAGGGCTAGATATGGCTTTTTCTGCAGAAGCCATAAAGTCAATTTTTTTTCAGGTGCTGTTACAGGATTGCGCACTGTGAGCACTGTGCGGCTCTCACGAAATTACATTTTAAAATATGGCATTTATGGCTCTCATGGCCATAAAGTTGCCGACCCCTGGAGTAGGTGATTAGTTAAGGTCCTTTCCAGCTTTAAATATTATATCATATATGGCTTTTGTTGTTTCTGTATTATCTGAAGTTATAATTAGTTTCTCCTGTGCCCTTCAATAAACCAAATTTTCAATAAAGTTTTTTTCTGAGAAATTTTTAATGATTATTTAGAGCTGAGAGGGACAGTCTACTCCAGATTCCTTATATGATGAGGATGCTAACTACCAAAGAGGTGAAGCAGTAGTGGTATAATAAAGACAGAAAGGGTTTTTAACTTTACAAAGCACTTCATGTACATTGTCTTATTTGATCTCTACAACAGTCCTGTGAGATAGTTGCTACAGTTGAAAAATGCCCAATTTAATGATGAGGAAAATGATTTTGAGAGAGATAGGTGCTATGCCTGGGTATACTTAGCTGGTCATTGGCTGAGGTAGGATTTGAATCCAGGTATTTCTGACTTCAATTCCAGGGTTATATTCACTATTACACTTAACTTGCCCTTAGCCTTTCAGATCTTTTGACTCACAAAGTAGTAGTTTAGTTCTTGGTATACTAGAGCATGTTTATTTTTTATAGTTTATAAGCATTATAGATACCTTTATATGTAATGTGGCAAAAAGAACATCAGCCTGGGAGACACTGGGATCTCTGTCCAAATTCTTGTTCCTTGATTGATTTTGGGAAAATGAAAGAGTCTCTTTCTGATGCTAAAACTGTGAGCTCTTATCACTAGACACAATACATGCATGTACTCACATACATACGTACGTACAGTGCTCTTCATTATTTTTTTCGTGTCATACCCGGAGTAATGAATATAACAACAAATTGTTCTGCAGGAATCTTCTTTTCATTTTATAGTTAGCAGAAATAAAGCCAAATTAGGAGATTTTAATAAGAGCTCATAGTTCTTTTTCATCATGCTTAGAGGCAGTATTCTTGTTTTTTAATAGACGTGGAAATTGAGACACAGGTTACATAGAAAGCCTTTGGGCTTAGAGAGTTAGTGCCATGTTGGTGAACCTATGTCACATGTGCCAAAGGAGGCTGCTTTCCCCTCCCTCTCCACTGCACCTGAGGACATTCCTCCTATCACCTTCCTCTCTGTCCAGTAGCCCAATGGGACCACTTCCTCTATCCCCTGTCTGGAGTAAGGGGTCATTTGGGCACTCAGTCTCTAAAAGGTTCTGCCATCACTGCTCCAGTGTATGACAGCTAGACTTGAAATGAAGTATTGTGATATTAGGACCAATGGTTTTTTTCTCCTGCTTATTTTAATTTTTCATACTTATTTTAATTCCATGTGGCTGAGTTTTAAACTGATATATAATACATATACACATATTTTAGGGGATCTGTGACATATTTTAGGGAATCCGTGATTACATTGATGTGGGTAATCTTTCCAACACTAAAGATTGCACAACATCCATGTCTCCTTTTCTCACTTTTACTGACATTTTCTTTTAAGTCTCCTTCATTGTGTTCATCTAACATACATAGTAGAGAATTGCCTCTTGGTCTTAAAAAGTCAGCATATACAGTAGAAAAGGGAGTTAGAGGACCTAGGCTCAAATTTGGATTTTATTCATAATTCTTAATAGATCTAGTAAAGAATATCGGTATTCTGTTTTCTGGTATTGAAGAGGAAAATATTTTAATTTATAGAATACTAATTTCACTTTTTAAAAAAGAAGTGTCGCATGTACCTTAAAGTACAACATACATGTACATTATTTTATTTCTGTTGTTTATATTCGGAAATGAACACCTAGCCTGGAAATCCATGTTAGGTTGAATTGGTACTTTACAGTTCTCTAGATTTTCCTTCACTAAATAAGAAACATAGATTCCCACATTTCTGCTTTTCCACAAGTTGCTCATCAGACCATGATACAAACGAGTAGCTAATTGCCTCATTTATTTTTAGCAGCCTTAGCTTAGTGCAGTGTTGATGAAGGTTTTCAAGTTTGCGTACTTGTCTTTGAGCCCCCCTGTATTACTCCAGAGGGTGGAGGGAAGAAGTGCTCACTTTTGTGGGGCTGGACAGAGGGGTGGGGCATGCAAAAGATGTCCTTGGGCGCCCAAAGAGGGGGAACAGAGCTGCTCCCCAAGTGCCAGCTCTGCAGACATGTCAATATTTTGCCAATGCTGGCTTAGTTTATTATATATATTTTTGGTTTCAGCTTTAGAAAAAGATTTTCCCTCTTTCGATGGTGGCCTATGGTGAGAAAACATTTTTGATTGCTTCTGGGTAAATCATTTGGCTTCCAGGAGAAATACTCTAAAAGAAAATGCTCCAAACTTTGCCATAAGATTAAAAAAACCCCATTTATATTTTAAAACAATTTTATATAATTTAAATATAAATTAAATATAATTTAAAACAATGAGATACTGTAATGCATTTCAACATATCAGTATCATTACCTCTGTGGGTGCCTCTGACTGTTTTCTCTTAACAGCTTGTTAGATTGTCACAATTAGGCTTTTTTATTTCTGTTTGCCTTTCTTGTGCTGATTTTTGCTACAGGAGGATTCATTTTGTGAACTGGCAGTCTGTATCATTACCATTCTTTAACCCTGGTGGTCTGCAGTTGGCAGCTTTCATTTTGCCCATTCTCTTAGGTAGGGAAATACCTACTTTCTACAGGTTGCTTTTCTCTCAGTTGCCACTTTACGGTTTCTTTCTTCCTTTTTCTCTTCCCCAGTGTCACTCAGCTAATGAGATGACCTCTTCTTGGCTAGCTTAGCTTCTCCCCTTGGCCCAGTGTCCTTTCAACAGGTCTGTTGAGTATAGAGACAGGACCAACAATGGCAAGGAGGGGAGGGGGAAACTCTTCACTAATCTTTCTGTAGGCTTCTCTAGTCTTAGGGCTGGTTTCCTAGGTAGCAGCCCCAGCCTCACCCCATCTTCTCAGCAGCTCCTTTCTAAGGGAATATCCAGGAGAATTAGTCTTCCTCTGAAATAGAGCTAAATCTTATTTCAGTCTTTTGCATTCCCCAAGGTCCACCATTATCTCCTTTGTATGCTGTCTTGCTCTCCAGTGCTTAATAATCTTTGTAGCTTATGTTCATATATTCACCTTCTGCCTCTCAGAGAGGTTACTGAAAGCAGTATTTGAGGGGTGGCTAGCACAAGAGAAAGGTAGCATGGTTTATAGAATAACTTTGAGTCAGGACACATTGAGGTTTGAAAATTGCTTCCTGCCACAGATGCTTGTCACCATGTGACTTGGCAGATCACTTACATCTCTCTGCATCTTGTTTATCTTATTTTACAAAAGGATGAAAATAACCTGAGCGGGTTTTTGTGAGAGAAATACTTTATGAAGCTTAAAGAACCATAGACATGTGAATGTTTGTTATTGAGATCTATGGAAGATTGACTTCTGACTTCAGGTTCATTGACATCCACTACAAAGTCCTGGCCCAGCCTCCTTAAACAAGAGAAAATAGTGGGGTGGGGATGGGATGGGATGGGATTGGATAATAATAATTAAGCTAACTAGCATTTATACAGCACTTTAAGGTTTGTAAAATGCCTTACAAATGTCATATCATTTGATCCTCAACAATCTTGGGAGATAGGTATTATTATCAACTCCATTTTATAGATGAGGAAACCGAGGCAGACAGAAGTTAAGTGGTTTTCCAAGGAACCCGCAGCTAAAGTGTTTGAGGTAGTATTTTAACTCAGAGCTTCTTTATTCTAGGTCCAGCATTTTATCCTCTGTACCACCTAGCTGCCCACATAAGTAAAATAATTCTTAATCTTTTTTCTCCCTATTTAAAATAAAAAAAAATTAACATCTTTTGTTTTTGCCACTCACATTTATTTCCCCAGGTATTTCCTCCTTCTTGGAGAGATTATAAAGGAAGAAAAAATCAGTTCAGCAAAACTAAACTGAAATATAAGAAAGTCTGACTTTAAATATAGTGTTCTATAACTATATTTCCCAATGTTGCTACAAAAAAAAAACTTTTAAAGAATTTTAATAGGACTGTGTGCTTGCTTTAGGGAAGGGAAAGCTGTGATTTGGGAAGTTGGGAGGGTGGAAAGAGTTGTCCTGGAGAAAGAAACCTTGGTTGGAATTTTAAAGCAGTGACTGTGGAAATGGAAGACTTGTCCCCCAGTTCCTGGAGCTCTTCGCTCCAGCTGAGAAATGTACAACAATTGGTTTCCTAGTTTCATACCCCTAATCCTGCAAAACCAGATTTTTCTACCCTTAGCTCCTGCCTTGGTCCCCACTTGCTTGGAATGAGGAATATTCTTATTGTTGGATAAAGGGTAAAGGATAAAGGGCAGGTTCCTGCTGCAGTGAATAGAATGTGTTCCTGAAACACCAGGTTGGAACAGTGAATACGTTTTTCCTGAAATAATAGAACCACATGGCTAGTTCTACTTTTAGTACAGTAGGAAAATTCAGTTGTATCATAGACTTGAGTAAAGTAGACTTTTATGCATGCTCACATAGAAGCCTAGCTACCATTCCCAAAAAATACATTTTGAGTTGGAAACAGTGGACTTAAGAGCAAACTTTTAGAAGACCGTCTTTTTAGGCAAAATGAGCTCAGAGTAGGTATTAAGTTTGGACAAATAATTACTATGGCTAGTTTTAGGACAATAATTAAATTTTATTTTTAAAATATTTTAATAATGTTTGGCACATTATGGGAATCTGTAATGGCAAGTAAATATCTCAGGCTTGTTAATGGTAGCTTAATTTTTTTTTTTTTAACATTTTTAAACTCTTAATTTCTGTGTATTGGTTCCCAGGTGAAAAAGTGGGTGGGCAATGGGGGTCAAGTGACTTGCCCAGGGTCACACAGCTGGGAAATGTCTGAGGCCCTATTTGAACTTAGGGACCTCTCATCTCTAGGCCTGACTCTCAGTCCACCAGCTGCCTCCGATAGCTTAATTTTGAAAAGAAGATACCTTAGTAGATCTTTTCATCTTTTGTCTTTACACTGAAAAAATTGTAATATGTTAACTTTTCAGAAAAGAGCAATTGATATTGCTTGCTTTTACTGTTGAGAAAAAAGATCGCAATGAAGGCCCTAAAACAAAAATGAAAATTGAGCCTTAATGTCTAGAACTCTGAGAAACAATTAGTGCATAAAGGTTATCTCTTAAAACCTATGATCCTTCAGAGCAAGTTCCATTTTTCTTTAGAATATTCTTTCAGTGATTCTCAAACTAGATAATTTCTGAATACTATGTCAGATTTTTCTCATTTTGGGTATGAAATGAATAGAAATACCTGAACCATATAACGATGAGATTTATTTCCCCCAAAAGACTAGAAAATAAATATTTGCATAGCGAATCCTGTTTTTTCCATTCTATTTTGGAGTTTTGTTTCTACAGAAACTTTATTATCCCCAGTACACAATAATTGATCCCATTTATGGATCCTAATGTTGATTTTAAGAGACATTCTGTCTTTGTCAATTTACTTGCATTTAATTCTTTTACATGTCCCCTATTTTCATATGCATAATTAATTTATATGATATCTCAGACTCATTTAAAAGCTCATATATAAAAAAATTAAAATTTAGTATAAAGCATATAAAATCAAATCATGTATAATTATTTAAAACATATAATGTACTAAAAACATTTTTTATATGCAGAGACTGCATAGTGTAGTGGATAGAGAACTAGTCTTAGAGCCAAGGAAGACCCTAGCTCAAGTGTCACTTCAGACACATCCTGGTATCTGAGAGACATATAATCTCTCAAGGCTCCAGGCAATTCTCTAAGACTAAATCACAAAGCAGGTACTTCATCATTGGCTGAAGTATTTTTCCTCACATTGTAGATCCAAATCCCAAAATATATTCAGATATGGTCAATATCCATTTCTTTGGAAATTCTCTTTGACTTTATGGATCTTGAATGTGTTAAGTAGCACTGGGAACTATACCACTACCTTGGGTACCAAGTGGGAATTCTTAGATAAAAGTTTTCATATTTGTAATGATGTAGATAGTCACTAATTTGCACCTGGTAGTAAGTAGTGTGTTCATTCTTTACTCTCAGTTATTGTTAATTTTAATGGCTTATTTGGTTGGGGGTGGTATCTTGGCCACCAGGGCTTTCTCACATGCAGCTGGCAGCTATCGGGAGACACTAGATTGTTATCATAAAATCTCTAAATTTAGACTTGCATAAAGCAAAATTTGCTAGCAGTGTTGGGAGTTATATTGAGAGTTGTTGAGCACATTTCTGAGTTTGACTTTTATGCTAACCTTGTGATCTCAGTCATTGCAAGAAGTATTCAGATGGATGAGATTACAGGCTTTTTTGAGGGTGTTAACTTTA
Source organism: Gracilinanus agilis (assembly GCF_016433145.1). Taxonomy (NCBI): domain Eukaryota; kingdom Metazoa; phylum Chordata; class Mammalia; order Didelphimorphia; family Didelphidae; genus Gracilinanus; species Gracilinanus agilis. The sequence continues at coordinate 596,045,107 of NC_058132.1, read as the reverse complement.
CAGTTTTCATTTAATGGGTTATTAGTTCTCTACAACTCATTGGAGCATCAGAGTTTTGAAATTTTATGCAAGAAACAAAGTTAATATGCTTTTCTAAATGCCTCTTTTCAAAAATTTTTTTAGGGCGTTCCGATGAACTCACTCAGGTTTCTCTTTGAAGGTCAGAGAATTGCTGATAATCATACTCCAAAAGAGGTGAGTAGAGTCTCTACTAAGTTAAATTGTGTTAACAAAAACATCTTTTGGATCAAGTTCCCCATTTGTTTCTCTTGGGAAAAAAATTATTGTTTAAAAAAATATATATTTACAAATGAGTCATAAACCATGAATTTATTTTGTATATTTAGCTACATCTGCTTTCTTGGGCGAACAGAACCCAAATATTTTTCTAGTATGGCATGTTCAATAGTGAGACTGTGGATCAGCTCTATATCTTTACACATTTAGAAAATTAGCAGAAGAAATTTATATAATCCCATATAATTAAATTCAGTTTAAAAATAGCTCTTTGCCCTACTATTAAATTACATTTTTCTTTTTTTCTCACAGCTGGGCATGGAGGAAGAAGATGTGATTGAAGTTTATCAGGAACAGACAGGGGGTCATTCAGCAGTTTAGATCATCTTTTTTTTCCTTTTCCCTTAATCCTTTTTTATTTTTAAACAATAGTTCTTTTGTAATGTGGTGTTTGACACTGAATTGAAACTGGCACCCTATCTCTGGGAGTCTTACTTTCAAAGTCTGGTATTTTGAATTCTAGTGCTCATTATACACTATCATTTGTTTTCATTGTGCTGAACTCTTGTGATCAAGCCGCAGCCCCCTTCCTACTTCCCTACCATCTTTTTTGAAATATATGTATGTATATACATGTCACATTCACTAGGACTGTGCATTGCAGGCTTGAAGGTGATAAGATCTGCCAGAGCGAGTGTTCTAAATGACTTTCATAGTGACCCTGAAGTTCTGGTGTGTCATTGCTTCACTCCTGGACTATAACTTTCAGTGGGCGATGGAAGTTTTTCAGAGGACTGAACTGTGGAAAAATGATGTTTCCTTAATTTGAAGCTACTTTTAAACAAATCTGATGGCCTGGACCAGAAGAGGAATATCAGGTTGGAAATGGAGATGATAGAACAGGTTACAGTCATGACTAACTCCAGAGGTGCTTCACTGAAGAGACAAACCATTTTCCGATTTTAAATCTTGTCAGAAGAACCCAGAAAAGTTACTAATTTTCCATTAGCAATTAATAAAGGTATTGATGCAGAAATGTATGTAGCAGACCACTGCTATCTTTTGACTTTATTGTACTTTTTGGCCTGGGACATGGGTTTTAAATGGACATTATCTGTACCAGCTTCATTAAAATAAACAAAATATTTGTAAAAACTGTATTAATGTTCGTTTCTTTGCAGATTTGTAGAAAAACAAAAAACAAATATTCCAAACAAGTTATTCTTTTAAAAAAATACTTACCTTCTGTCTTAGAATCAGTACTGTGTATTGGTTCCAAGGCAAAAGAGCGTAAAGGCTAGGCAGTGGGGGTTAAGTGACTTGCCCAGGGTCACAAAGCTAGTATAGACACAAAAGTATCTGAGGCCAGATTTGAACCCAGGACCTCTTATTCCTAGGCCTGGTTCTCAATTCACTGAGTCACCTAGCTGCTCCCACCAAACAAATTATTCTTAACAGTATGACATTAGTTTATCCTAATTCCAAATGATCATTTCCCTCAGTACTGTTGTAATTGTCATCATATTAACTCTAAAGCATCAGACTGTGAATTCCTTCTGAATCTGCATAAAAATTACTAAGTCGTGTCCAATGTAGCTTTTGTGTTAAGTATGTTATTGTATTCTGATTTTTAAAAAATTGGTAATCTGTCTATATAGTAATTTCTCAGCTAACCAGAAATAGGACCTTTTCTAGTTCTAGATAAATGGGAGTTTACTGTAAATAATGAATGATGCTCCAAAGTCTTATGTAAATCCTTACCTCTATAGTGATAATTTTAATACTCTTTTTAACACAGATTGTTCCCTTCTTGGCTAAGGTCTGCTATACTTATAGATTGTATACCTTTCTTGAATTTTTTTTCCCTCTAGTCATTTAAAAGATTGATTCTTTGTATAAAATTAAAAAAAAAAAAACTTTGTTTCAGATTAGAGTACTGTTTTCCTGTGATCCATTCAACACCAAAACAAAAATGTTTCTGACATCTCATTTCGTGTTGGGCTTGATTCTAAATCATATTCACCTTCCAGATTTGGCATGTAAAAATCAGCTGAATACACTTGAAAAGAACAAATGAATTTTTATGTTTTGGACAATATCTGAGCTTTAAAACATTTCTGGTATTAAATATGCATTTCATAATCTATCTCACATATCCTAATAAATTCATTTAATTGGAAAATAAAGTGATTGAATCAGTTTTGCCACATTTAAGGTATTCCTGTATCTATGACTTTAGAAAAGAAATAGTTTTCTTTACATATACACAGTCTTTGAATAAGTTATTAGGAGAATTGAATGCTGAACTGTTTGTTTGGCACCTGTAATTAAATACTTGGCAAAGAATTAAACCATGTTAAAAAAAAAAGAATTAAACCATGTTTTTTTAAGCCTACAGTTGCATCTTTTAAAGTCTGATTGGTATTTTCAGTTGAATAAATCGGCTGTTTGAAAGAATGAATATACTATTTTGCTACTTTTAAGGACATATTTTGAATGCTTTGATATGTTGGGCAGTAGAGGTTAGGGAAGGAAATTTCTTATTTTTCAACTTGGAGTCTTATTAAGAAGACACATTCTGCTTTGACACTGTAGTTAGATTATAGGTGTATTTAGTGTATTAGGAGAAAAGAAATTTCAGTGTAAACAGTTTGAAATATGAAAGAAGAATTGGTTTTTCCACAATTCTATTTTGCTTGGCTGGTTCATATTACTGGCACTTTCATAAAGCAGCACAAATTAGAGGCAGGTTGTTTAGATCTACCTTTTCTGTTTCCCAGAATAGGGGCTATGGAGCTGTACTATCTGATCTGTTTTCTGTTGAATTCTAGGAGAATTGAATGCTGAACTCTTCATTTGGCACCTGTAATTAAATACTTGGCAAAGAATTAAGCCATGTAAAAAAGTAAAGTTGTTAGTAAAAAATATCAAATTGGAAATTGTGTTTGCCCAGTAGTAAAGCAACACAGCAGTGTGGTTAAGTTCCACTTGTACACTATTAATTCCTATTCAAATTGAGACTGTCAAAGAAAAAAGATCTTGTTTTTAGGAACAGGAGGAAGAGAGAGAAAAGAACCTTTAAAAGGACAGTGTAATAGTCCCCAAATCAGCTTTCCTTGGGGATTTTAGGAATTTGTTTAGAATGGTCTTAATGAAGGAGACTTGTCAATCAGTGACAAATAATTTTCAGTTAGCCTCTGCTTAAAAATTCATTTCAGGATTTAGGCATAAAAGATAAGAATCTAAGTCATTTGACTTTGTATGAGTGGATAAAGAAGATACTCTCAAGACATATATACATACATATAAAATGAATATACATATATTAATCTTATATAATCTCATTTTTTATATAGAATATAAGTTCTTTTCATATTCTCTCTGAAACACTTAAAAAACTAACACCTTACCAAGGTAGAAGAGAAGGAAGGACTAGGTAACTTGGGTTAAATGACTTGTTCAGGGTCATACTGTTAACAAGTATCCGAGATCAAATTTGAACTCGGGACCTTCTGTCTGCAGGCCTGGTGCCCTACCTCTGCTACCTAGCTGCCCCCTCATTTATTTTTTAAGATGGAACTTAGAAATGAGTCCATTTGGGGTCCACACGTGGAAGAATATTTTGACTAACGATGGAATGGCCTCATCTTAAAGTTTTGAACCTGTAATTAGGAATGTTAAAGTTGTGGTAGGAATACCACCACTCAGGGATAGTTGGGAAGGTTTCCAACACCAGTGTAGGAACTTGGACTAGATGACATCTAAGATTCCTTCCAGTTTGTAAGAGTCAGTGATTCTTAAGTGCTAAACCCCCAATTTCTAGAAGAAGCCATTCACAATTCTCTTAAATCTTGGTGCCCCTTTGAAGATAAATTCTCTTCAATTTACTGTTACTGTTTTTGCATTGCTGTTTGTGCCTCAGATGCTGAACACCTTGTTTAGCACATTTCTTGGCATCTAGTAGAGGCTTAATTAAGTGTGCATTGACTGAGCTTATTTTCTTTTTTTTAGGAAGGATAGCAATTCTAAGAACACTCAGAAGGTGCCTTAATGTGACCTTTCACTGATAATGAAAATAGAGTTTAGTAGCATGTTATTGAATATTAGATAATTAAAGGTGTCATGGGTGGATATAGTTGCCAGAGTTTATCCTAATTTTATGACTGAACAAACCATCATTCTGTGTTATTTGAGCATTTAGTGGCTGAATATTTATATAGAATTCCTTAAATATCCTGTGGTACACAAATAGAGCAGAGCATTTCCTTATAAAACATTGCTGCTTTTGATCAAAGTTTAGTAGGTAATGGGACCCAGTGTGGCAACCCATACACCAACAATGTTCTTTAAAAAGAAACACCCCCCCCCCCCACCTAAAAATAGCCCCAAGCTGTGATCTTAAATAAAATATTTTAAGTATGGATACAATATGAAAAAGTATAGACATAGCTCATTTAAAGCTAATTGGGGGTGGGGAAACATTGTGGATAATACCATTGTGGAACTCTTAAAATTAAGATTCTTTAAATAGATTTCCCATAGCTATTGAATGGAATTTGACCATTTCTACTTATAATTTTTCAGGGGTACCTTTATTGAACAAAATATATAATATGAATGGCCCGAGGTCAGTGTTTCTGACTGAGAATGTGGAATTAGCAGTTTTAGGACATTCAGTTGTGTATTAACAGAGGTATGTAAGCTTAAAAGATCTGACTACTAAAAGCTGTAGTCTAGCTAAACCTTTCTGTTGTATTTTTGGGATTGAAAAAGCAATCAAGAGTAGCCTCTTGCAATAGCTTCATAACATTGCCTCTTCCTAGTCCAATTTAGCCAGCATTTTTCTTTAAAGTACCTTCCTGTGTCACGTTTGCACACACGCACACACAAGCACATCAAGTATAAAGTCCTTTGGCACTGGAAGTCTTTTGTGGCCTGGTCTCTTTCTATTTTTCTAGTCTACTTAACTTGACTCTACACACCATCTATTATCCAGCTACGTTGACCTACTTACTCTTCTTTGTACAAATTAGTAGGAAACTAAGACAAAACACCAGTTGCTGCCCTTAAATAACTTCATGTTAGTTGACTGAGACTAATCTTTCTCATACATTGATCTGATTTTGTCCTTTCCCAAAACACTTCAGTGACTCCTTGTTGCCAATGAAGTAAAATTTAAAATCCTTAGCTTTGGCATTCAAGACCTTTTACAACTTGGTTGCATTCTGTCTTTCTAGATTAATATGCATTTATCAAGTGCTATATGTATAAACACTTGCTAGGTATTGAAGAAATAAAGGCAAAAGTGATATTACTTGCCATCAAATTTATCTATAGGGAGAGATAATGTGTATATATACATGTAACATGTATATACATATATATACATACATACCAATAAAATCAATGGAAGATAATTTGAAGGATGGAACAGTGAAGGATGTCAGCAGAGTTTGAAGTTTGAGATGAGCTTTGAAGGATACTAGGGGACTTGAAGGTGAAGTCAAGACAAGACTATTCCGGGCATAGGAAAAGACAGACATGAAATGGAACTTCAGGTATGAGGAACAATAAGAAGGCAAATTTGACTTGAATATAGAGGGCAGGTTGGGGCCAGATTATAACTATCACAGAAGTTTATATTTGATTCTAAAATTATTAAGGAGCCTCTGGAGTTTCTTATGTAGGGGAATTGACAAAATTAGAGCTGTTTTAGGAATATCATTTTGGTAGCTTTATGGAGGAGCCCTGGCCTCCTGAGCTATAATTCCAAATTACCAACTGCCTTTTGAATGTCTCAAAGTAGATCAAACAACACAAAATAGAATTATCTTCCCATCTTTTGAGCTTCCATATTACTATTGAGGGTGTTATAATCTTCCCAGGCATCCAGGTTCAGACCCTCAGTGTCATTCTCAATTTCTTAGCCCTCATATCCAATCCATTGCCAAATCTTGTCATTTCCAATTTGATACTCTTGTCTTCCTCTCTCTCTCCCCCTCCCTCCCCCTCCTCCCTCCCCTCCTTCTTTCCATCTCTGTTTCTGTGTCCCTTCCCCTCTCCCTCCTCTCCATCTCTCTTTCTCCCTTCCTCCCAGCTCTGTCTCCCTATCTTTCTGCCTCTCCACCCTCCCCTTTTTTCTCCCACCCCTCTGTCTCTGTCCCTTCCTCTCTCCCTACTCCCTGTCTCGCAATATAAATATAAATGACCATCACCCTCCTCCCCAACTTTCATGACACTCTTATTACCTCCATGGGCAAACATACAGCCCTTTGGCAATGGAAGTTCTTCATAGCCTGGCCCCTTTCTTTATGTAATCTCCTACACTGTACTTGCTATACACTATCTAGCCACACTGGCCTACTTGTTCTTCAACGCATTTTGTCTCTTATCCCTGAAGCTTTGTACGAGGTGTTCCCCTGCCTGCAGTGCCTCCTGCTTTGCCTCTTAGTTTCCCTGGCTTTTAATATTCATATGAAATTCAGTCTTCGAAATGTGCCTTTCCTGGTCCTTCTGGCTGATGGGGCAAGGATTTTTTTTTTTTTTTTTTTGGTCTTCCTTCGTATCCCCATTGGTTGGTTTAGAGCCTGGCACATAATAAATGTTTGATAAATGCCTGTTGAGTGACTGAATGGGGGGTGGGGTGGGAGGACACCTGAGGCAGGGAGACCAGTTGGGAGGCTCTTGCAATAATCCAGGCCAGAGGTGATGCAGGCCTGAAGGAGGATGATAGTGGTGTGAGTGGAAGGGTGGGGGTGGGGGTGGGGAGAGTAGAATTGGTGAGAAGCGGCACTTGATTAGATGGGGGAGTAAGGAGCTGAGGAGGACTCCAGTAGAAAACCTCATCCACTGGAAGGATAGTGATTTCCTCCAAAGAATAGTTTGGAAGAGTTAGATTTGGGTAAAAGAATGAATTTTGCTTTGGACATACAAAGTTTAAGATGTTCACTCAACTTTCATTTTGAAATGGTGATGTGGTATTGAGGCTTAGAGAAGTCTAGGACAAGTTAAATAGAGCGAGGCCATCATCTTAGGATAATGGAACCCATGTGGGCTAATGAGGTCCTCAAGGGAAAATGCAGACAAGATTAAGAGTATCTTAGGTTATACCCACAGTTAGGGCGGAATGTGGCTGATCTTTCGAGGAGGAGTCCAAACTAAAGAAGAACCAAGAACGATATCACTGAAATGGGGTGGAAAAATTACAGAGCAGAGAAGCTGGGCCATTAGTGCCAAATGCAGAGAGATCATGAAGGATTAGGATGGAGGAAGTCATCAGGTTAACAGTTAGATCATTGGCCCCTTTGGAGTGAGCATTTTCAATTGGTGGATGAGGTCAGAAGCCAGATTTTGTTTTCTAAAAAGCCTGAATATTAAAAAGAGAGATATGGAATGATAGTGTATAAAGTAAGGTCTTTAAAGGATGGAGATCTGCACATATCTGTAAGTAGGGAATGAACCTCTAGGTAGGGAGAGTTGGGGAGGAGGTTTAAGGGGAGAGAGGAAGGGAGAGAGGGAGGAAGAGGGGGGAAGGAGGGAGGGAAGGAGGGAGGGAAGGAGGGAGGGGGGAGGGAAGAAAGGAAGGAAGAAAGGAAGGAAGAAAGGAAGGAAGGAAGGTCTTTCTTCTTTGACTGTTAGCCAAGGTTACATGCCCCAACATTTTGCTTTAATATCTATCAAAAACAAACAACAACAACCATCAAAAAAAAACTATCAGATCTGACACACTGGCAGACCATGATATAGATTAATGGGAAAAAGCCAACTCATATAGCAATCTACACAGTAATTTATTCAACAGAAAATTACCCTTTAACATCTCTCCCCATCCCCAAGACCTCACTGGAGTCTATTTCTCACTTCTCTAAAGCGTGGGGGAGGTGGGGG
>NC_058132.1:595990761-596036903 GCF_016433145.1 Gracilinanus agilis | reverse complement strand
GAGAGAGAGAGAGAGAGAGAGAGAGAGAGAGAGAGATTTATGGAATAAATAAACGGCTCCATCCCTTTTTCAGAAAATGGAATAAAGGAGGAAAGAATCTGGGATAAAGTAAAAAAAATTTGGAGATGCAGAGTAGGTGAGAGGGTAAATGGTTTCAATTGCTATGTAGACTATGAGTAGGGGCTGACTCCCACCCCTGCTAATGAGATTCTTACCTTGTAGTTTATAGATTACATTGTTTGCCAAGGATTGACGAGTTCTTTTTCTTTTTTCCCCCAACTGAAATTCCATTGATGAATATAGTAACTTGCAATTCATATGACATTTGAATTCTTAGAGAACTGCCTTTCTGATTGAGGGTTTGCCTTTCTGACTCCAGCCCACTATCCAATACATCATTCTATCAGTCTTTTTATTTTGTCATTTAAAAAACAAACCAAAACCTTTAATGAGTTAACAACAGCAAAGTATCATTATAGACACATAGCAAGGATACATAATATACTGATGAGCACAGCTCTCCAGGTCTCCAGGTTCCCTACAGATGGGTAGCAACAGTATCCACAGTAGAGTGGGGAGTTTGTCAGGTCCAAAGAGCTTGCTGTCTCATTCTCGTAGATTATTTGGCATTAGAGTTCATGTCACATCCCTTTACTAACCTGTAACCTCGGTGAGGGCAGGGACTGTACACTGTATAAACTTTGTATCTCTCCCGGTACAGTTTGTGCAATAGGTTTTGAACGGACCAGAAAGGCACCAGAGGTGGAATTCATTACTACGGGATGTCTAGGGTCAAAAGGAAAATAGGCTCCAACCTGTGTTTCTTCTCTCACTCCAATTTGCTTCTCAGTTCCCTTTTCATCACAGCCTTAGCACCAGGCATTTGTAGCAACCGGAAATAAGAGTAGACCCATGGTCGACTAATGTTCTGAATGTGCTTCAGTTCATTGACTTCCTTTAATAAATCTTGATTGAAATTCTGGTAGGGCTCCAAATCTGCTTTCTCCCTGAGGAGACAAGTCACCATATTGATACAGCCACTCTAGAATCAGTACTAGGACCCCAAGTGGCAGAACTGCTCAATCACCACCCCAAACTGGGACCAGCATCTTACCCTCAAGGTCATTGGCCTCCTAGCTTCCTGGCTAAAAGGAGTCTCATGCCATCACCACCAAACAGACTTGAAAGGGATCTTAAAGATTATTTATTACCACCTCTACTAAGAGATCGAGCTCAGAAAATGGCTTGTCCCAACTGCCACCGGTTAGTTAGATGGGGACTAGAGAGGGGATGAGGTCTTCTGCATATAATACTCTTCATCACACCATAAAGCAGCCTTCCTGTTTCTATTTTCTTTTTAACTCTTTCCCTCCGTCTCAGAATCCATCCTAATATCCTTCAGGGACTTGCTGCACCTGTTTAGTGTTTCACCAAAGAGGCACCAGGATGGAAAAAGCTATTAAGCCAAGAAGTGGCAGATGACAGTGGTCCGCCTCCCTCCCCATGGCAGCCTGATCTGGGACTTCCCCAATTCTCCAGGGCAGGAGGGGGGTGCAAACATGCCATTTCCTTTCCATATGGTCAGTCATCTGGTTCTAACTGTCCCATCTGCAGCCAAAGCACAAGCTCTCTGGTAGAGCTGCTTAGCTGATCCTTCCTTGCTCCAGTCCTCATCACTAGGAAAATCAAACTCATCTTCTTGGGGGCATTGGGTAGATAGGAAGAATTGTCTTTGCTGGGCCCTTGACCAGTCATCTGGGACTCTTAGAGTCTGGCAGTGATTTAGCTATTTGGTACAGGGCACCTCTCCCATTCCACTACCTTCTATTTTCCCTAGATACCAAGATTTCTTGGCAGAATTCTATCCCCAGGCTATAGTTCTGGACGGCCAATGTGACTGGTGCCATTTTTTCCTTTCCGGGCAGAAGCTGTAGCTAGACCATAGATCTTATTTCACTCATGAGGGTGGCTGGTTGTGAGTCTCTATATTTTCTATCTCCTGAGACTTCTCAAGGTTTTCCCTCGGAAACTACTATCAGGTAAAAAGTCAGAAGTCATTTTTCCTTGGCGGTCTGCCACACGTATGCTAGAAATGCCACCTGCTGCTGCTTTGCTGAACTGCTTCTGCTAGGCTGTTCCTCCTTTTCCCACTGGCAGTATTTAGAATTACTTTTGAGGTGGTTCATGCTTTGGGCGCTTTTAGCTCTTTTGTGAACTAGACTCAGCCACACACCCACAGCAACATATCCCCCAAATTAAATCTGTCTTTTAAACTAGTGTGATAACCCACTCATAGCAACTCTGGAGAAGAGGGGAGGAACTGAAAACTCTGCCAGCAGCCCCGCCCTCCTTCTAAGCCTCTTACCTACATATTTACACTGAGAATGCCTGGGAAATCTCTCTTATGGGTACCTATGATTTTAGGAAATGTACAGAAAAACCTGACTTCTAAGTTTTTCCTGGCTGAATCTAAATATCAAAAGATGCATTTTTCTAAAATCGTTGCAGATCTAAGACTAATGGTAAAGGCTCCCAATCTCAGAGATCCTGTCCCTTTTCTTTTTGAGTACCTTTCAAGCTGTTCAGCTTCTTTCTGGGCCTTCTCCAAAGCCAGTCTTGCCTTTTCCTCTTCTTTCTGCCTTTTTGCCTCTGCCTCTTGTCTGGCCTTCTCTTCTTCCTCTTCCTTCCTCTTCTGGTACAGCAGGCGCTCCTCCTTGGCCATTTCCATTAACTTTAGCTGTTCTTCTTCAAGCATCCTTTTCAGCTCCTTTTGCCTTTGCTTCTCTGCCTCTAAGGGTCAGAAAATAATGACAATAGCTGACATTTTTAATATTTCATCCCGAAATGTTAGACACTATGGTAAGGTAGACACTATGGATATTAATTTTCAGGTGAAACTAAAGTTAAAATTGGTTCATTGACTTGTCTGTTGTCAGATCTAGTAAATATTTTTTGTTTCTGCATCAGTTTATTAAAGATGAAGCAGTACAAGTTCTATAACAAAACCGGAAGCAATTCAATATGATTGAACCCTTTAAGAAGGAGGATGGAGGAAGAGGAAAGAGAATGCAAGTTGAGACCCCCTATGCTTCCTGAAAACTAGTAAATAATTTTCTTTTGCTTTTTTTTTCTGCATCAGTTTACTAAGGATGAAGCAGAACAAATTAGATAACAAAAACAGGAGCAATTCAATTCAATTCAATTAAAACCTTCAAGAAGGAAGATGGAGGAAAAGGAAAGAGAATGCAAGTTGAGACGTCCCCCACACTTCCAGAAAACTAGTAAATATTTTTTAAAAAGTGACTATAAATATTAATAATCACTGTTGTTCATCCTTTGTTTTGGAAGAGGACCAATGACATCACAGGGTGATATCTTGACTTGTGCGTGAATTAAATTTAAGTGAGGTCTCTTCTTGAATCATTGAAGTCCATTTAGGGATGGTCAGGTGGCAAAAGGGCATAAATTGCTGGACCTGGAATCAGGAAGCCCTTAGTTCATATCCAGCCACAGACACTTATTAGCTGTGCATCCCTGGGCAAGTTGCTTAGCTCCGGCTTCAGTTTCCTCTAAAATGGGGATAATAGTAGCCCCTCCCTTCCAGGGTTGGTGTGAGGATCAAACGAGGTAATATTTGTAAAGCACGTAGCACAGTGCCTGGCACATAGTGGGTGCTCTCTAAGTGATAGCTCATTGGAAAGTAAAATTTCCCATCAACATCAAAGATGACATTATCAGGGATCCTTGAAAAGTTCAGCAATTTGATAGGAACATGGAGAAACAGACCTGATATTATACTGCTGGAGCAGCTGTGAATTGCTTTTATTTTTTTTTTTTAGAAAACAAGATAGAAATATACAGTAAGATCTGTAAAGCTGTTTGTGCTCATTTGCCTAGAGATCCCATTACTAGGGTTGGGTCCTAAAGGCATCATTGAGAGGGTAAGAAGCGATTCTTTATGAAAATATTCATGGAAGTTTTGTTTGTTGTGACAAAATAATGGGAAATAACACAAAGGAAATGAATGAGACAAATGATGCAATAAATCGTGCTACTTGAAGGTAATGGATAGTATTATGTTATTAGAAATGACAAATATTGGAACTCTACAGAAAATAAGGTTAATATATGAAGAGATGAAAAGAGAAGAAAAGAATAATATATACCAGAATCATATATGTATAAAAAGCTACAAAATCAAGAGGAAAAAATATCCAAGTGAAACAAAACCAAATGGAACTCAAAAGCAGAGGATATTGATATTAGTACACATATATAATTTACAGTTTTGGGGGGCAGCTGGGTAGCTTGAGAACCAGGCCTAGAGACGGGAGGTCCTAGGTTCAAATCTGGCCTCAGACACTTCCCAGCTATGTGACCCTGGACAAGTTACTTGACCCCCATTGCCTACCCTTACCACTCTTCTGCCTTGGAGCCAATATACAGTATTGACTCCAAGATGGAAAGTAAAGGTTAAAAAAAAAAAAAAAAAGAAAAAAATTTACTTTTTTAAAAAAATCCTTACCTTCCATCTTAGAATCAATTCTGTGTATCAGTTCTAAAATAGAAGAATGATAAGGGCTAGACAATGAGGGTTAAGTGACTTGCCCAGGGTCATACAGCTAGGAAGTGTTCAAGGTCAAATTTGAACCCAGGACTTCCTATCTCTAGACCTGGCTCTCAATCCAATGAGCCACCTAGCTGCCCCAATTTGCACATATTTTTTTCTCCTTTTTCTTTTTAATATATTTACTTAATTACTTTAGAATATTTTCCCTTGGGTATATGATTCATGTTCTTTCCCTCCCCTGCATGTAATTTTTAATGCATTTTTGTAGTTAAATTTTTTTGTTGGTGGCAGTGGTTAATAAATATTTGATAATAAATAAAAAACAAATGCCATAAAAAAATTTCAGCAATTTGGGAATCATGGGATTTTTGGAAAATCTGAGAGCTTAGACACCATTGGCTCATGCTGTCCAACTCTTTGGGAATTAACCTGAATTGCATAAAACTAGACAGTTGAGGGACATAAAGGCAAGCAGCTTAGAGCCCTTTTCCTTTTGTAGCAGTCTTCCAATCCATCAGTCTTACCCACAATGTACAAGGAGGGAAGAATGGGGGTACAAGTCACAAGTCAATAGAGCCTAGAACATGGCAGGGATTCAAGATTTCTGAATGAATTAGCCTGGAGACCCCACTGTAAAGAGATTCCCCTCAGGGTCCTTCTGTTTCCAGGAAAGCCCCGAGCCTCTCCCACCTGCCCTTCTGGCTTCGTCCTCCTGCCTTCTCCTCTGCATCTCTTGGAGCTTCCTGCGGTACTCCTCCTGCAGCTGCCTGGCACGGGCCTCCGCTGCTTGCTCTTGCTGCAGCTTCCGCCTTTCCTCCTCCTCCTGTTCTTGCCTCTCTTCTTCCAATCTCTGTCTCTGTAAGCTGAACATGTGGTGAGTGATTAAGGTGCTTTAATTGAATTAGCACTTGTTAAATGCCTACAGTGTGCCAGGGACAACTGTAAAACATGAGAAGCCCTAACCCCAAGCAGCTTCCATTCTGCTGGAAGACTCCAGCCCCAATGGGGGCTGTCCCATTTGCAAAGGAAGCCAGATAGCCTGCCTTTAGTACATTGGCTTCCGACTTTTTTTCTTTTTTAAACCCTTACCTTCTGTCTTAGTATCATTTCTAAGACAGAAGAACAGCAAGGGCCAAGCAATTAGTTTGAGAGGATTCTTGAAGTGGTTCCAGCTTTCGCTGCTACTAAGCCGCCATTTTGGCTCTGCCACCAGGGCCAAGCAATTGGGGTTAAGTGACTTGCCCAGGGTTACACAGCTAGAAGTGTCTGAGGCTAGATTTGAACTCGTTTTTCCAACTCCAGACCTGGAATCTATCCACACTGTTACTAGTTGTCCTTGGTTCCTAGCTTTTTCTAGAGTGAAAATCCCTTTTTTTGCCAAAACATTTCCCTGAACCTCATGATGTTAGTTCTGCTGTTATTCACTGATTGAGAAAATATATTGAAACAAACTACTATGAAAGTATCAATGCTTTTAATTGCATGTGTATTTTTCCTTTTAGGGGCAAATCAAACATTGAACGATATAAACATTTAAAAGTAGAGTCACTCTCGTCTATGAGGTTGGCTTTGCCTTCTTATGATTTAAGAGGTGCCAAAAAGGCCTCCTCCCCTGGAATTCTACCAATTAAAAATTCTTTGGAGTTTGTCATTACAATTAAATCTTTTAAGATATAAATCTGGCTTTCAACCTCACACTGAAACTGCTCTCTTAAAAGTTATCAGGGATCTCTTAATTGTCAAATTTGATGGCTTTTTCTAAATCCTCAATCTTCTTGGTCTCTCTGCAGCATTGGGCACCACCTTCTCTCTTCTTGGGTACTTTCTCCTCTCTTGGTTTTTGTAACACTATTCTCTGTTCTCTTTTTACTTCTCTCATGATTTCTTCTCACTTTCCTTTGTTGACTCATCCATGTCTCACTTTCCAATTGTGGCAGTATTCTAAGACTCTTCCCCTGAACTCTTGTCTTTATTTTCTCAGCCCTCTTAGGTTCAGTTATTATCTTTATACAGATGCTTCCCAGGTTGATATATCTACGCTTAGTTCTTAGCTTGCAGTCTAGCACATAGTAGATGCTATATAAAATGTAACTATAATTTACTATAATTTTTTATCTGCATTATTTATCTGTTAAAGAGTATCTTCAATTATATTCAATTATTATCAATTAAGTGACCTTGAAGGGGCATCTCCTTAATCTCAAGCTAACTTTCCTAATATTACAAATGCCCACATGGTGTTAGTATAGACCAAACAGGAATAAGTTATTCTTCATACTCCATACTTTAAAGAGCTCCACTTTTCTGTGTCCAGGACTTTCACAGAAGTGAGGCTGTGATTCCAGGATGGCTTTGTTCCCTAATGATTATTCATGAAAAATATTCTCTCTGTGAAGGTTTCAGAGTTTTTTTGCAGACTTTTTAAGCATTTAGAAATATTAGCTAGGCTTCTGGTGCTGAATGGAAGAATCTGAGCCTCAAGATATCATCTCTTCCTTAGGAAGGATAACACAATCTTTTTTTTTAATCTTTACCTTCTCTCTAAGAATTGATACTAAATATTGGTT
Source organism: Gracilinanus agilis (assembly GCF_016433145.1). Lineage (NCBI taxonomy): Eukaryota > Metazoa > Chordata > Mammalia > Didelphimorphia > Didelphidae > Gracilinanus > Gracilinanus agilis. Next base: position 596,029,766 of record NC_058132.1, on the reverse strand, counting down.
CCAAGGCAGAAGAGCTTTAAGGGCTAAGGCAACTGGGGTTAAGTGAGATCAGATTTGAACCTAGGACCTTCTGTTTCCAGACCTGGCTCTCTGTCCATTATGTTACTTAGCTGTCCCTCTATAGCTATTATTTTTTAAACCCTTACCTTCTATTTTAGAATCAATACAAAGGTTATGGCATGTATAATATATCAATATAACATATATTACTAAGGCTCAGTGGATTGGGAGCCAGGCCTAGAGATATGGGAGGTCCTGGGTTCAAATCTGACATCAGACATTTCTTAGCTGTGTGACCCTGGGCAAGTCACTTAATCCTCATTGCCTAACCCTTACTACTCTTTTGCCTTAAAACCAATATACAGTATTGATTCGAAGACGGAAGGTAAGGGTTTTTTAAAAAAAATCAATACTAAGTACTAGTCCCGAGGCAAAATAGTAAGATCTATGTAATTGGGATTAAGTGTTTTGTCCAGGGTATCTGAGGTCAAATTTGAACCCAGGTCCTCCCACCTCGAGACTTGGCTTTATCCATTAAGCCCCATGAACCTATGTCAATCTATGATAATCTAAACTATTCCAGAAGCCCCCTAACAAGGATATTCCATAACCATTTTTTCCCACCCAATCTAGCACTTAATGATAGTAAGGCTACCTTCCTAAGGAATGTTGTGACCTGGTGGGTTTTCATCCTGGCTCTGCCACCTTAAACAAGCTATAGTAGCGCTTTAAGCCTGAGTGCCCTCCTCCCTTTTGCCATGGTGGTAAGAGCACCTTCCCTGAAGCTCAGAGATTGTTGGGAATATTAAGCTCTACTAAATAGGAGCTATGGGCCCTAGATGGCCCAGGGGATAAGAGTCCTGGGCTTAGGGAAGACCTGAGTTTAAATCCGGCCATAGACACTGATCAGCTGTGTGACCCTGGCCAAGTCTTGTCACCCTGTTTGCCTCAGTTTCCTCATCTGTCAAATGAGCTGGAGAAGGAAATGGCAGACCATATACTAGTTGTGTGAACCCCAGCCAAGTCACATCACCTTGTTTGCCTTAGTTTCCTCATCTATAAAATGAGTTGGAGAAAGAAAAGGCAGACCACTCCAGTATCTTTGCCAGGAAAACCCCAAATGGGCTCATGAGTTGGACACAACTGAAAAATGACTGAAGAGCAACAAGAACAACAAATGGGAGCTCTCATGATGAAGACCCTACATTTATTTGTTCTCTAGGAATAGAGACAAGTCAGACCCCCTTACTCCGTGGAAAGAGCCCAGAACCCAGACTCCCTTGGCTGTGGCCCGGCCATCCCTTGTCCTTTTGCTTCCCGACACCTCCCCGCCAGCTGGAACTCGAGGCCAGCCAACCGTTTCTCCTCGGTTCTCCTCTGCTGCTCCTGCTCGAGCTCTTCCTTTAGCTTCTCGAGTCTTTTCTGCGCTTCTAGCTGTTGCTTCTTCTTCTCCTCCTTCTCCTTTCTCCTCCGCTCCACCTCTCGCAGCCTCATCTCTGCTCTTTCTGCGAGAATCCTTTCCCGGGGGATTTTCTCCTGACGCTGGGTGACAGGGGATGTCTAGGAGAGCACAGGAGAGAGGCAGCAAGGGACTTAGTGCCAGGGCAAAGGCATTCCAGTGCAAGTTAATTTACTGTTATTTTTTATAACCCTCATTTCCGTCTTGGAATCCATACTGTGCATTGGCTCCACGGCAGAAGAGCCAGAAGGGCTGGACCATGGGGGTTAAGTGACCTGCCCAGAGACCCAAAGCGTCAGAGACAGGGATGGATAGAGGGAAGATGCTCCCAGAGGCAGGGAATTTTCTATATATCTAGAGCATGCTGGCACCTACTTATGGATATTATATACCCTCCCCCCATACATATATATGTGTGTGTGTATATAGATACACACAGGTATAACAAAACATACTTTTTATATGCAAAACACAATATATGCATAATATGCAGAAGGACACACATATCTCATATATGTATCTCATAGACATGTTGCACAATACGTATTATATGTATCACCTATACTGTATACGGTATATAATATATACATATTCTATATATATTATTTGATACTTTTTACATTTGATACTTTGTTTCATATAATGTATATATTAATACAAATATGTTATATTGATATATTATACATGCAATAATGTATATATCAAACAATACAAATGCATGTTATATCAATGTATATATGCATAATAATATATATATTGAATAACATGAATGTATATAATATTGGTGTGTATATTATAGACACAATACTGTACATATTAAATAATATAAATATATTCTATCAAGGTATATATTATATACATAATAACATATGTTATATAGGTATGTATATTATAGACACAATACTGTATTATATTAAATATAAATATGTTACATTGATGTGTCTATTATAGACACAATAATGTAAATATTAAATAACATAAATACATGTTACATCAATATATATTACATGCATAATATATTAAATAATAAAATATATGCTATATTGATGGGAATAGTATACACATAATATATATAATAGAAATATGTTAATGATGTATATTACATCAATACTATTGTATATATTAAATATAACTGTTACATAATACAGTACATGCATAACATGTATCATGTAAATGTATATCACACACAACATGCACACGTGTTATATATAGAATACAAATGCACATGCATATTGTACAAGGCATATATTATACTATGTATATATTATAGGCATTACACACATCCTATATGTAGCTAAAACAACACATGATATACATCATATATGTATGTTACACAATGCATATATCATATGTGACCAGCAGGAAGATATATATTAAACTATCACACATGTATATATACACACATACACATATTATTTTATATCTATCATCCATCTATCTATGGCACTAGGCTAAGCACTGGGGATATAGAGATAAAAAATACAAAACAGGTCTATCCTTAAGCTTACATTCTTTCAAGGGAAACAATATGCACACATATAAATGGGATCCAGAATATATCCAAAGTAAATCCAAGGTAACTGGACTGCGTGTTGGAGAAACTCTCCCTTGGGGAGATGAGGAAAGGACCCCTCGAGGAGATGGTGCTTAAGCTGGTTTTGAAGAGAGTGAAGGACTCAGAGAAGGAAATACGTTCCAGGAATAGGGACACAGTCTAGGGAAATGGAATGTAAAATAAGAAAACAATGCGTAGGCTGAGAGTGTGAAGCAGAGGAACGTGTAGGAGATTCCCCAGAAGCAATCCCTAGTTTCCAGTTTGGGTCTCCTGGAGATGCTGCTCTGTCTGCAAGGTCCTTTGCTATAGCTCACAGAACCCAATCTGGGTTTATGAGACAGACCTGTAGGGAACCCATCTGACCAAGGCACTCATGTGGAAGTCAGAGCAAGGTATGTTCAAAGAGGGACAACTCATGTCTTCAATGCTGCCAGCTTGTAGGGTCACTGATATGATTATGCTGCTTCTGCTGGCCCTGGTCTTGACTCCTTTGGATGCTGCCAGATATGACTTGGTTATGGTTGCCTCTCTTCTGGCTTTTGGCTTAGCTGAAATTCTTGTCTACGGGCATTGCTATGTTCTTTTGCCCAATATATTTAGAAAAAACTCCTAAAAAAAGTCATCCTTACCCAAGGACCAGCAGAACTTTTAAACAGTTTTGTTCTTTCAGAGTCTTGGCTCTGAGGACAATCACTGAGCAAAAAAAGATTCTCAGCTCCTAGCACCTACTTCTCTGGGACAAAGAGAATGGATGTCTAGGAAAGCTAATGCCCTTGTGCTTTTTTTTTATTGTCTTTTTAGTGTATGGCACTAAAGAGACTTAGTAAAATCCGTGTGGCCTAGTTCTTGCATTTTGTGAGTCTCCAAATCTGCTATAGCTTGTGGGTTGGAGGAAATTTACTCACCTCCAAATACATGGTGATACAAATTTAAAAAAATATTTTACAAAATTCTCATAGGTTATGACTTATCTTGGTGAATGTAAAGGCCTACCTCACCTTAAAAAATAACTGGAAAAAGAGAGAAAAAATAAGCTTCCCTTTTCTTAGAGAAAGTCTTGTTCCAAATGATCTTCCAGACTAGTGAAGTAATTATAACAAGAATTATAACAAAGTTGGCTGGAAATCCATCCCTTCACTTCTAGATAAGAAACCAGACTGTTTTGGATAAAAAAATTTCCTTAAAGGGGTTCCTTCAGCACATAGACAGCTTATAATTTTCTCTATTGGATCCCCATAAAATTATAAAACATCCCAAGTCGAAGTCCAGTCAAAAATTTCTCTGATGGGCCCATGCAACTGTATAGGAACCTGAAATTTTCCCAACAGATCCCTATAATACATTAGGCATTCGAAATGGAAGTCTGAACTCAGAACATACTAGGATAAGTAAGTTAGCTCAAGAAGAAATCAAACAGCCTCAGAAAAGGACTCATAATGTTTGGGGATTCCAAAAAGGTGATTAAATATTTGGGGTCAATGTACTCAGACTTTCTAGACCATCAGACAGACCTGATCCTATTTACTTGCAATCCATAAAGCTCTTGGTCAAGTTGTCTATACCCATATTACAATATACTATTATACTTAAATGTAAAACTAAAAAATTAGCTTAGGTGAGCCAGCCACAGAATGTTCTTCATATCTTTAACTCTTAAGTTATGAGGCTCTCCTTTAACTCACTTCTCTATGGCTCTAAGCTCATTGCTAGGCACCAATATTCTAGAGATAAAATATATACTTCTCATTGTAGCTTCCACATTCATAATAGATTTCATATAACCACTATTAGTATTTAAGAATTAAACCATTTGAAAGTTAAAACAACTGCTCTGATTTATAAAGGAAACATCTGAAAATGTACTAATTATAGCCCGAAAACAAAAGAAGAAAAAACATACCAAGAAATCCCCTCCCTGCCTTGTTGTACTCTGAAGAGATGCGGGGGTGGGGTGGGGTGAGGATAAGGATCTGGGGAATAAAGTGTAAGTATTTTAATGTGCATTTTTGAAAGAAGAAACTTAGTCTCTCAGAAAGATTGTCTCCCATAATCACACAGCTAGTAAGTGGAAGAACCAGGATTCAATCATGTCCCAATTCTTTTTAAAAAATTGTTTCTAATTTCAAATTCTCTCTCTTCCTTGCTCACTGAGAAAGCAAAGAAAAATAAAACCCATTATAAATATGAATGCAAAACCTTATTAGTTATATGTCTTTCCCCTGAAAAGAAATTAAAAAAAGAAATAGAAGAAATATACTTCAGTCTTCGGTTCTCAGTTTTTCAGTTCTCTGCAATGTGTGGCACCTAGTAAGTGCTGTATTAATGTTAGTTATTATTACTATTACCTGAAAGTGGATAATAGTTTATCATGAGTCCTTTTGAGTTGTGTTGGTTATTGAATTGATCAGTTACTAAATCTTTCAATTTGATTACCTTTACAATATTGATGTTACTGTTTAATTTTGTTCTGGTTCTATTCACTTTAGTTTTTCATCAGTTCAAAAAGATCTTCCCAGGTTTTTCTGAAATCATCTTCTTCATCATTTCTTACAACACAATAGTATTCTAGCACATTTATATACTGTAACTTATTTAGCCATTCCCCAAATGATGGACATCCCCCAGTTTCCAATTCTTTGCCACCAGAAAAAGAGCTGCTATATTTTTTATATATAGGTCTTTTCCCTTTTTCATTGATCTTTTTGGCATATAGACCTTGTAGCAGTATTGCTGGATCAAAGAATATACACAGCTTAATAGCTTTCTGAACCTAGTTCTAAATTGCTTTCCAGAATTGCCAAACTGATTCCAAGCACTACCACCAGTGCATCAGTGTACCTATTTCCCTACATCCTTTCCAGCATTTGTCATTTTCCTTTTTGTCATCTTAGCAATTGGGTCTTAGTTAAATTCTGGGCACCATAATCACTTGTTTATTCTGCTATGCTGAAAGCCAATTGTTTTCAAGTATAAGAAATGAGAGAATGACACTAATTTTTTTTCAATCTGAATTTAATCTATTAAAGTGAGTTGTTCATTAGGAGCAATGGCTTAAGCATTATCTAAAAAGGTGGTCATAAAATCTGGTTAGATTAAGAAGTACCTTATTAGAGGCTCCTTATAAATGTTTATCTCTTCTAACCCTAAGAGTGTAAGTCTATGATGTTCCAGATCTGATGATCTGGCTCTAAAATACTATAGGTTAAGGACTTTCTCCTGACTTCTCTCTTATTTTCTGACTGCATAGACAATATTTATACCAATTTATACTAATATTCTGGATTAGATGCCATCAAATATCATTAATAAAAATGTGACATACAAAATATCCCAAACTGATAAGAATATTTAACAGAGAATCATTCCTCAATTGAGAATATAGTTAAAGGAACAAAAAAATTTCAAGAATTGGAAATTACAAATGTCAACATAAAAGTGTGCTCCAAATCATCAATAATAACAGAAAAGCAAATTGAAACAAGTTTGAGATATCACCTCAGACCATGGAAATAAGCAAAAATGGGAACAGTTCATATTGAAAAGACTATGGGAACATATTAATACACTGTTGGTAGACCTGTGAATTAGTTCAACTCTTCTTGATATAGATTTGGTATTATGCAAGAAAAGTGACTTGACTCTCCAATACTCTTTGACCCATTATTGAACATATATCTACAAGGAAATCAAAGACAAAAAACAAAAATCTAAGATGTACTAAAATATTTATACCAATGCTCTTTGTGTCAGCAAAGAACTAGAAATAAAATGAGTGACCATCAGTTGAAGAATGGATGAAAAAACTATGGCATATGAATATGAGATTATTATTGAGAAGTAAAGAAATGGTGGGTGGAGATGATGAATCTGAAGAAACATGGAAAGATTTGTATGCGCAGAGAGAGTGAATTTAGCAGAACTGAGAGAAAAAATATATTCAGTGATTAGTGACCAGCACACAGTAGGAGCTGATTAAATGCTTATTGATTGATACAACATAAATGGAAAGATCACTTTGAGAAAGCTGAAAGGATTCCCCCCTGGTCCAGATTGCTAAGACTGAAAGTATTTTCTCCTCCTGTAATCTTCCTAGAGAGCTTTGTGTGAAGCTCTCATTCCTTCCTGACCCCATCCCCTCACCCTAAGCACCTCCCCTGGACCATTTTCCCTCAACTATATTTATCTGTATTCATGTTGTATTCTTCCCATTAGAATGTAAGGCCCATTAAGGCATGAATTAGGTTGTTCTTCATCTTTATTTCACCAACATCCAGTATAGTGCCCTATTTAAAAGTAATAGTAAAGATAATATTGGATGTAGAGTCAGATTAAGAACAGTATTTTTTTCTTTTCAGAGTTCCATCAGTATATGAAAAGAGATTCAAGCCCCTATCCCCTGTCAGAATTAGAAAACATCCATTCTTACCTTGGAAGTGTCAGCACTTTGGTCTTCTTCAGAACCTATGTTTTCTGTGGCACTTGTAGGCTGGGTAGGAGATGATTTTTCATCTCTAGAAACTTGACTTTCTGGATCATCAAATTTTAGAGGAACTTCAAAGTCCTCCAAGCTGAAGGCTGAGAAAGAACTATCTTCGTCAGATGGCTCCTCTGTGGATAAAGAGTTACTTTGTTCTGGCCTTATCTCCAGAGCCCTGATCTTTTGCCCCATCTCTTTCCTCTTGGCCCTTGGCTTTTTTTTCTTGGAGGTTGTCTTATTTTCAATTTTTTGTTTCTTTGGCTTTCCTGTGGACACACAACCAAGATGAAAGTAACTGAGTCAGTCATTAAATTGTAAGTGCCTACTATGTGCCAGACACTAATGCTAATCCCTGGGGATGCAAAAACAAAAATCTTTGACCTTGATAGCTTCAATCTAGTTGGAAGAAACAATGTATTTAAAAGCTTTCATGATTTAAAAAACAGTAAGAATTTTGTGACACTGTATTAGATGTATACGAAATAGATAGAAGGTATTTTTTTTGGTGGGGAAAGACACTAGTAGCTGCAGGGATCAGTGAACATTTCATCTAGGAAATGGAATTTGAGCTGAGTTTTGAAAAAACAACAACAAAAAACCCAACCTAACCCATAGAATTTTAAGGGGCAAAGAAATGTAAAAAGGGAATCCATTCTGGGGATGGAGCATGGCCAGTGAAGGTAGAAGATAAGATGTCATATACAAGAAACAGGAACAAGGCTCATTTTGCCAGGCTATAGAATGTAAGAAGAAGAATAATTTCTAGTAAAGCTGGAAGGTTAGGCTGGGGTCAGAGGTCGAGAAAGGCTTTAAACAACAAATAAAGGAAATTATATTTTTTTGTTTAGCTTTTTTAAATTATAAAGATACTTTATTTTACCAGTTATATATAATAACAAATTTCCCCACAAGTTTTCTCAAGTTATATAATCCAAATCGTCCTCCTCTTTCCCTTCCCTCCCCCCTCCTGGAGCTGGCAAGCAATTCTATCCTTGTTATACATGTATTGTCATGCAAAACATAACTCCATATTGTTCATTTTTTGTAAGAGAATAATGACATAAAACCAAAACCATAAAATAAAATTGCAAATAAATTAAAGTAAAAAATTGTATTCTTTGATCTGCAAGGGAATTTATATTTGAAGGGAATAGTCAGTTCAACCCAAGTATCACCCTTTTATACACCCTTTAGATGGCACAGTGGAGATAGTGCCAGACTTGGAGTCAAGAAGACTTGAATTCAAACCCAGCCTGAGACCCTTACTAGGTTTATGACCCTGGGCAAGTCACTTAACTGTGTTTGCCTTGGTTCCTCGTCTGTAAAATGAACTGGAGAAGGAAATGGCAAACTCCTCTAGGATCTTCACCAAGAAAATCCCAAATGGGATCAAGAAGATTCAGACACAACTGAACAACATATAAGCCAACTGAAATTTGGCAAGTCTGCCATCAGAAATGCATCCTTTCACCCTGAGAATGCGATGAAAGGCAATCCTCTAGAGGAAGGGGTCTTGTCGGGAAGCTCTTCAGAGAAGGGTTTTCTCTTGAGTTGTATGGCGATTCTCTTCAGGAAGCTCCTACCCATTAAACACCTTCAATTTCGGTAAATTTTATCAATTTTTTTCATATGTACGTATTTCCTCACCTCCAACAAACTCTGCTCTGTTTTTAATCTTTTCTCCTTTGCTGGCATTAGGAGCTTTAGACTTGTTGACTTCATTTCTTTTTCTTCTTTTGGTTTTCTCAGGCATCTGTCTCTCCTAGAGAAGAAAATAAAAGGAGAGGGACTATTTAAGAGCCAGAAATGCTTTTGTTAGCTGGGGCAAGTTTAGTTGGAGCAATAAAGGCAGGATATTTTGGGGGATAGGGCATGAAACAGTCAAGATTCAGTTTGGGGTTTAGGATAAATACATAGAGGAAGGGATTGAGGAATAGAGACTACATATAACTATAGAGGTGGGGGCTTGGGAAGAGGTCAGAATATGGTCCATCTCCTCATCATTTATAGGGAGGTGATGGACTGTATCATCTTCAGTGTCATCACTGATGCTGTTGGAATCATGTTCCCCAGAACTGGACATATATATCACAGTGGTGTCGTGAGCAAAGTACTATGTAAACCTTAAAGTACTATAAAAACATGAACTGTTGTGGTGGTGATTATTATTATTATTATTATTATTATTATTATTATTATTATACTGGATCTGAGCACCAGCCTAGCTAAGTGGAGAAAGCCATATTCCCCCAAAATTAGGTCAACTAGGTGCTATAGACAAGGAGCTTCCTTTCTCATCTGCAAAGCTGAGATAATAGTAGCACCTACCTCCCGGGGTTGTTGTGAGGATCAAATGAGATAATAGTTGTAAAGTGCTTAGCACTGTGTTGAGTGCATGTACTAAACCATGTGCCTGGCACTGTAGCCTAAAGCTAAGTGCTTTACAAACCAAACCTTCCAGCTTTGCTACATATTACCCTCCTCCCTACACACTACAGCCCAGCCTATGTTGCAAGTAGTATATGATTATCCCACTTTTACAGAAGAGGAAACTGAGGCTTAGAGAATTAAAAAATAATAACCCTTACCTTCTATCTTAGGATCAATACTATGTATTGGTTCCAAGGCAGAAGAGTGGTAAAGGCTAGCAATGGGGATTAAGTGACTTGTCCAAGGTTCACACCCCTATGTAGTGTCTGAAGCCAGATTTTAATCCAGGATCTATATATCTGGTTCTGAGCCACCTAGCTGCTCCCACTTAGAGAGGGTTTATTTTGCATTTAGTTAGAATCTTTTTTATTTTTTCTATTTACATTTATTATTTATTTTCATATTATATACTTATTTAAATTTTTTTTGGAAAATTTTATTGCCATGCAAACCACGCTTCCATATTGGTCATATTTGGTAAGAGCACACACAAACATAACCAAAACCCCAAAATAAAACCAAAGATACACTGATGTAAAAGACCACTCCAATGGTTCTTTCTCTGGAGGTGGAGGAAGATTGCTCCAGATCATTGCTGAGACTAGTCAAGTTTTCACAAATAATCATCGTCCAATATTGTCCTTATTGTGTACAATGTTCTCAGTTCAGAGATTTTCAAGCACTTGCTCATCATGCTAAGACCTATCAGAGCTTGTGCTCTGTTGTCATAACCTTTGGGAATCTGGAGTCCACATCATGATGAAGTATCACAGTTGGTCGTGAATAGTATTGCTACTATTCATTCTAACTAATCAGGGCAGTCAGCTTTCAATAGTATTTCATCCTATATCACCCCCAAAGCATGGTTCTCTGACTGAAGATGTGACAGGAAACTCCTGTATATATTTTTCTTTCTTTTCTTTTCTTTTTTCTTTTTTTTATTACAGATTTTCCCATGTTTAGATGATTCATTTTCTTTCCCTCCCCTTTTCCCTCCCCCTTCCCAGAGCCAACGAGCAATTCCACTGGGTTGTACAAATGTTATCATTTGATACTTATAGGAAACTCCTTTATAAAAGGTGGATTTTTCTCGAATTTTCAAGTAAAGGACAACAGTTTCATTGCGGTTGGAAGGCTCCTGCAAATTTCACCTTTTCCCCGTGGTGGAAGTTACTGTGAAAACTCTTTATAGAGGAGGAAAAGAAGTAGCTAGGACATAGACACTGCCTTTGGAGCAGTCCTTGGATACTTACAGGGCTGAGCCTGTCTTCAGCCTGCTTGCTGAGTTTTGGGGGCGCATCCTTCCCTTTTCTGCTTCTTGAGAGAGGTTGCTTCTCAGTTCGGTTCTTCCTACTTCCCGCCATCTTTGGGGGCATTGCGACGTTTCCTAGAGGTTCTGCGAGATGGTGTAGTATTTCATTGTCTTCACCTCTGTGAAAACCAATGGGATGATTCTTAAAAGACAGGTCTCTTGACTAGAACTGGGATACTTCCCTTCCCTTCCCTTCATCCCCCACCAGCTAAGAAGCTTTGACAGATAGGGCTGATTGATCCTTTACCTCTCGCTTCTTCCAGTAAGCCCGGAAACTCTTGGGTCGGGGAGGTAGTGCATTCTCAGTATTATTTAATCAAGCTTATATACAGTTTGTGTTCTTTCCCTGGGCAGCTGGGATTATTTTCAACGAAATTCCTTAGATAACTGCCTCACCCTATTGAGCTATCTCCTCTATTTACTTCCAGAGAAAACAACGAATCATTTTTCTGTGCTCGGAATAGCTTTCTCAGTCTCCCACACAGGTGCAGGTTTTTGAGTAACAGAATTTGCTTCTACTCAGCTACCATAGCAACACTCACTGAGAGAACAAAGAGAGAAGAGAACCCAGGTTCTAGGGAGTGAGTCGGCGCGCAGGCAGGAGTAGGGAATGGGGGGCCTCCTTCAGTTGCCTTGCCCTTCCCCAAATTGGGCTTGGGGTCACCTTGTAACATCACTTGAGACATTTTCTTCCTTTTCTAAGGAGTCTAAGGAGTTTTTCTTTTTTTTTTTTTTTTTTTTTTTTTGACATGGTGTCTGCTCTTAGAAAAGGACATTATTCAAAGAGAAAGAAACTGTTTGGACAATTTGAGGATTCTCTGTGCATTTTCAATGGTCTGTATTGATTTCCCATTTGCAGCAATTCTAAGAGTAGTTTTTTTCAGGCAGAAAGAGGATATTTTTTAGATCACATCTGAGCTTTGCTTTACATAGGTTCTCTAGCAAATAAATCCTCCTGGTGGGATTATCAAAGGGAAATCATCATTGATTCCAAGGCTAGAATTTAATTCTAGGAGTGTGTATAACTGTTTAGGGTTTCTTCTTTTCTTTTCTTTTCTTTTCTTTTCTTTTCTTTTTGTGCCTCATCTCATAGCAACCAAGAAAAAAAGCGCAAAGTAAAAAACAAAAGGAAGGAGAAGCCAAGGCCATTATTATTTTTCTTTATAAACTTACAAGTCTTTGATGGTGTCTGCCCGAGGGGTCAGGTTTTGTTCCAATTCTGAAGTGTCAAATGATCCAGAGATTTCATTCCTCGGTTTCTCAGCCTCTGTGAATATAAAGAACATCCTTATTCTGCAGGAAGAACCCCAGGCACCACAACCATCCTTGTTGGATGCTTGGGGGGGTGGGGGTGGGACAGGGTCATATCTCACTGGGACACTAGTAGAGTCCTATGCAACGAGGACAGGACCTTGTGTTGGGCCTGAGCTACTTCTTGATTCTAGAAGCTGTCCAATGAGTTAATGTGAAATCACCATAGTTTGGGATGGAATGACCTTGACTTTGATGTTCCTCAGTTTCCATTTACTCTAACTCTTCCTTCAGAGCTTTATATTTACTTTTTTCCTCTATAGGTTCTTTTTGTTATTTCTATATGGAATGAAACCATTCTATATCATCACTTTTCTAGGACAGCAGAATTTAGTTTGTTGATCAGAGTGAATCTGTTATTATGGCTCTAGCTAAGTATATCACAAAACCTTGTATTTAAAAAAATATTACAGAATTCTCTAAATGCATTTTTACATAGATCTAGAAGAGTCACAAGCCAATTTGGTTGGTAAAACACAACTAAACAAGTGTTTATTAAGGACCAACTATGTGCCAGGCCTCTCTCGGAGCCTTATATCTACTTTTTTTTCTCTGTAGGTTCTTTCTGTTATTTCTGTAGAATGAAACTATTCTATATCATTATAATTACATTTCTAGAACAGCAGAAATTAATGGCCAGAATGACTGTTATTATGCTTCTAGCTAAGTACATCACAAAACCTGTATTTAAAAAAAATTGTAGAATTCTCTAATTTTTACATAGATCTAGGCAAACCACAGACTAACTCTGTTGTCAAAACACAAGTTTATTTCTCTTTTATCTGACTCCTTTTTCCTCTCTGATAATCCATCCATTTTTACATCTTCTATGAGGATGACTTTCAAATATATAGCTCCAAGCCATCTCTCTCTTTAGTCCTTTATCTCCACTTAAGTCTTTTTAGGTCCTCTCAAACTTGACAAGTCTAAAATTAAATTCATAATCTTTCCCCTTGAAACTAGTTTACCCTCTATTTCCTATTAATAGTACTATTGTTTTCCCTCTCGCTATTATTTGATCTGAAAACTTTGTTTTATCCTTCGTCTCAACCCCCAAATTGAATAAGCCACTAGAATCTACCTATTTTTTCCTTATCCACTCTTTCCTTTCTTTACTCATTGCTTCACACTAGTCCTGAACTTTTAGTGTAGGTTATGTCTGACTAGTTTTCCCTATCTAGTGATTCGTACCTAGTCTTCCCAAGCTCTAGTCTCATCTGCTTTCAGTCTGTCCTGAACAAGATAGCCATATTAATCGTCATAGGCGACCACTTTAGATCACATCACAAGAGTGATTATGGGGTCTAGTGGGAAGAGCAAAGGACTTGAACAAAGAGACTTAGGTTTGAATGCCTCCCCTGACATTTACTAGCTCTATTGACCCCATGATCAGACGCACTACACTTAACATCTCTGAGTCTTCGGTTTCCTCACTTGTGAAAAGGGCTATTGTAGTTTTAGGGAAGGTGCTTTGTAGACTTCAAAGATCCATGTGAATTATTTTTATAATATCATGCAGCTACTCAGAAACCTTTGGAGGTCCCTTAGAGTCCATGAAATAAACTACTTAACTTTATCTTAACACTACCCCATCCAGTAACCCAGTTAGTTCTATCTTCCCTCTCCACCCTTATCTGCCAATATGTCTCTACCTTCCATTCCGTAGTGTTCTACTGGCTGTTTCTCCAACGGACCTTTATTTTGCATTCTTGTCTCCATGCTGTTCATATCCTGCCGCATTTCTTCCCCCTCAGTTGCTATTTAAGTGAGATGATACTTATAAAGGGACTTGCAAAGCTTAAAGTACTATATAAATGCACACTATCATCATTATTCCCATTTTCAATGTTTTCTTTTTTTTTGTTTTTAAATTTTTATTTTGAATATTTTCCCATAGTTACATATTTCATATTCTTTCCCTCTCCCCCAAATCTCCGTAACCCCCCTTAGCTGATGCACAATTCCACTGGGTTTTACATGTATCATTGGTCAAGACCTAATTCCATATTATTGATAGTTGGACTAGAGTTATTGTTTAGTGTCTACATCCCCAATAATATCCCCATCAGCCCATGTGTTCAAGCATTGTTTTTCTTCTGTGTTTCTCTTCCCACAGTTTTTCCTCTGAATGTGGCTAGTTTTTTTTCTCATAAGACACTCAGCCTTGCTCTGGAGCTAGTAGAGAAGTCCATTATGTTCGATTGTACCACAGTATATATCAGTCTCTGTGTATACAATGTTCTCCTGGATCTGCTCCTTTCACTCTGTATCAATTCATGGAGGTCATTCCAGTTCACATGGAATTCCTCCAGTTCTTTATTCCTTTGAGCACAACAGTATTCCATCACTAACAGTTACCCCAATTTGTTCAGCCATTCCCCAACAGAAGGATATTCTCTCATTTTCCAATTTTTTGCCACCACAAAGAGCGAGGCTATAAATATTTTTGTTCAAGGCTTTTTCCTTATTATCTCTTTGGGGTATAATCCAAGCAGTGCTATGGCTGGATCAAAAGGCAGATAGTCTTTTAAAGCCCTTTGAGCATCATTTGAAATTGCCATCCAGAATGGTTGGATCAGCTCACAACTCCACCAGCAATGCATTAATGTCCCAATTTTGCCACATCCCCTCCAACATTCATTACTCTCTCTTGTTGTCATTTTAGCCAATCTGCTAGGTGTGAGGCGATACCTCAGAGTTGTTTTGATTTGCATTTCTCTAATTAATAGAGATTTAGAACACTTTATCATTTGCTTATTGTTTTGATTTCTTTATCTGAAAATTGCCTATTCATGTCCTTTGCCCATTTATTGATTGGGAGATGGCTTGATTTTTTTGTACAATTGATTTAGCTCCTTGTATATTTGAGTAATTAGACCTTTGTCTGAGTTTTTTGTTATAAAGATTTTTTCCCCAATTTGTTGCTTCCCTTCTAATTTTGGCAGCATTGGTTTTGTCTGTCCAAAAAAACTTTTTAGTTTAATGTAGTCAAAATTATTTATTTTACATTTTGTGATTTTTTCTAACTCTTGCTTGGTTTTTAAATCTTTCCCTTCCCATAGATCTGAGAAGTATACTATTCTGTGCTCACCCAATTTAACTATAGTTTCCTTCTTTATATTAAAGTCATTCACCCATTCTGAGTTTATCTTGGTATAGGGTTTCAATGTTTTCTTATTCTTCCTCACTATTGGTTCCTACCCATCCTTCAAGATCTTGCTAATGCTTCAATTCTCCTGTGAGGTTTTCTCTGACCATTTTGACCTGTGGTAGCCATCATCTTTTCCTTTCCTGAACTCTTATGCTATTTTCTTTTTTGTTATCTACCCAACTTCATTTAATGCATCATTTAAAGAACCATATTGTGAGTTACCTTTTGGGATGTCTATTCTCTACCTTAATTTAGCTATAAACTTCCTGAGGGAGAAGCCATAGGCCTTGGATATAAAGGGAAGAGTATTGAATTGAGTGGTACTGGGATGAAATGTCCATTTTTCCATTTACCTTGGGTAAGTCACTTTCCCTGTTTCCTGACCTATACAACTGAGATAATAATGCTGGATTGCCCACCTCACAAGATTATGGTGAAACTCAAAAAGATAATGTATGTAAAGGATTTTATAAATGGTGAAGTACTATGTGAGTATCAGCTGTTAATACACTAGGAAATTCTATTGATGGATTGCCTTATAAATCAGAATTTATCTTGATGTTAAAAGATTAGTGATATTGAAAGACAGCACTGGTAGATGAGAGTAGTTGACTTATAAGAAATTGAGAAGCCAGCTCTGGGAAGTTTTCTTTTTCCTTTTACATAGAATGAATAGGGAGGGCTAATTTACTGAAAATGGATCATTCTTCTACTTTGGGCATAACTTCACCAGCAGAGGGTACTGTTGCACTAGACATAGGCTATCAAACTTGAAATGCTCATAGAGGAATAACCACAATATTCAGGGCAAAGATGAAACACAGTGCCCACATTTGGGCACTGGAAGAGAAAGAACACAACAAGGGCATTGTAAAATAAAGGCACAAGCCAAAGCAGGGATATCCATAACATTAACTTGCAGGTCTCAGCTGTGTTTTTGTTACCTATTTGTGTGTGTGTGTGTGTATTTCAGACTTAATTAAAACTTTAATCTTGACCTTTGGGAAAGCAAAGAGTCTCTCTTTGGAAAAAAAATCAATTGCACAGAAATGACTTCATGGGCCATATTCCTGGGTTAGATTCATGGCATCGTAGATTTAGAGTTGGAAGATACCATCTAGTCCAACTCTTCTCAGAAAAGTTAAATAGCTTGTTTGAGGTCACACAGATTATGAAGGAAAGAAGTGGAATTTGAATCCAGGTCATAAGATTATAGATTTAGGATTTTAAGGGCATTAAAGAGTTGTCTAACCATCTCATTTTTCAGATGAAGACATGAGGAGTAGGTTAAATGGTTTGCTCAATGTCACATAAATGGCAGAGCAGAGATTTGAATTCAGATCCTGTCTTTCATTTGCACCAAGCTGCTTCCCAGTATCTTTGGCTGCAATATTAAAAAATCCCAGGTTGGACAAACCTTGGTATGGGGTATCATTACGGCTCTAAATTTTTTCGAAATATTAATTCGCCCAATAGCCGAGAGACAGAAAAAGGGTCAGCAGCAAAGGGAAAATTAATGTTTTGCTCAGGGTTTGCATGAAAAAATCCTTGTCTACTCTATTAGATTGTAAATTCTTTGAGGGTAGAGACTGACTTTTCCCTCTTTTGTATCTTTAGCCCCTAGCACCTACTAGTCTCCTAATAAATGTTTATTGATTAATTGATTGCTTCCTTGGTCTGACCCCAGAAGTTCAGTGGTCACTCAGATTTATCTCTTCAGTACCCAGAGAGCTGTGTGACCCTGGGCAAGTCACTTGACCCCGTTTGCCTCAGTTTTCTCATGTGCAAAATGAGCTGGAGAAGGAAATGGCAAAAAACATTTCAGTATCTTTTCGAAGAAAACTGAAAAATGGGTCACAAAGAATTGGATATAATTGAAACAGCCAATAACAACAATAAATCAGAACCCGAGATGAGTTACAAAATTATTCAAAGTGCTTAGTGTGAACCTGGTGTGTATGTGTAATGAATGGTTTCCTACATGCAGGGAGAGATTATCATATGTCATACCTGAGGTTAATGGGTTTGGAAAGTGAAAGTCTTTTGTCCCTTCATAATGGATGTTCATATGATACTTTAAGATCTGCAAAGCATTTGATAGATGTTCTCTGATTTGATTCTTAAAAAGAGCCTGTGAGGTAAGAATTATAGGTATTGCCATTGCCATTTTATAGATGAGGAAAACGAGGTAGGATTCAAACCAAGGTCTTCCCTGCCTTTCGGTTCAGTACTCTTTCTCTGTATCCTGTGGTCTCTTCAATGTAGGCTCTAAAAGATTTGGAGTCGGAGGGAGTAAAATGGAAAGAGCGCTTCTTTTGGAGTCAGAAGACCTGGGTTCAAATCTCATCACTTACTCCCTGTGTGATCTTGGGTAAATCAGTTTGCTCATCAGCAAATGAGGAGTTTGGCTTAGAGAGCCTCTCTTCTGTCTCTGTCTCTGTCGAGTTATTTTCCTTGTTCTGGGAGAAGACTAATATGCCACCTTATACATCTATTATCTCATCACAATGATGCCCCACCAGAGTGATGACTAATTAGAGAAGAAATAGAGGAAGCAAATGCTTAGTGAATTTTGATGATCTATAACACTAAATGCTACCAGGGCATTCAATTTCACACATATTAATTAAATACCTATAATGTTTAGGGCATTGTTCTAGGCTTTGCTGCTACTAAGATGAAAAATGACATGGTTCCTTTTCTCAAAGAACTTGTTATCTACTGGAGGGATGAGACATGTAAACAAATAAATTTGCATATAAATTAGGATGTATGAAAGAAAGATCAAACAGAGATGTGAATGATCCAGGGGCTGGGGGGGGGGGGAGGTAGGACCTCACAGAGGTAGACCTGGAACTGAGACTTGAAAGAAGGGAAAGATTTCAGTGGGCAAAGTGATATGTGGAAAAAATGTTACAGGGATGGGGGAGAGGACTGCTCAAAGGGAGGCTATGTCAAGGGGAGATTGGAGAATGCTCCTGTTTCCATTTGACCTAAAATTTGTCTCTCATCTTTATATTCAGATCCGTAGCAGATGGAGTGTCTAAAGAGGAAAAGTATGAAAATTAGGTGGGAGCCAGACCAGGGAAAGTTATGAATGACAGAATAAGGAGTTTGCGTTAGTTGCTGAAATCCACCAATGGTTTTTGAGTGGCAATGCTTGTGTATTAGGAAGGTTATTTTGGTATCATTGTGAAGGATGCAGAGGTGGGAGAAGGGAGTAAAGTCAAGTTAGGAGGCTATTATAATAATCCAGGCAATAGATAATTAGGATTTGAGCTGGACCAGAGGTGATAGATAATGCAGACAGAACCAGCAATTGACTGAGAGATGAGGCCGGGGAGAAAAAAGTTAAAAATTGAGTTACCCAATCATTAAGCTCATATTTTAGGGAGAATGATGCCAGTGGTGGAAAGAAGGAATTTAGATGAATGTGTGGGCTTGGGGAATACAAAGATTAGTCCACTTTTGGACATGCTGAGCCTGAGGTGCTGGTGAGAAATCCAGATGGCATCGGGTAGCATACAATTGGAAATCTGAGAACTCGTTGGTGATGAAGATTGAGATTTGGAAGTCATATGCATAGAAGTGATTGTTGAAGCCCTGGGAATGCATGAGATCATTAAAGGGGAGAGAGTATAGAAAGATCTGAGATCAGTCTTAGCTGAGGGCACCACCATATACCATGGACAATTAGGAACCCACTACCAACCACGAAAGCAGAGCCTCTCGTCTAATTTCAGGTTTTTGAGTTATGCGATTGGGAAATGGATATTCTGTCCGTCTTCTCTTCCATATTATAAACTTCTGTGCCTTTTTGTATGTCTGGATCTGCCCCTTCCGAAATATTACCAGAGTCCAAAATAAGTGCTCCTGGGTGTCCCGTGACCAGCTTGGTTTCTCAGTATTTACTCTCTGTAAGTTAAGGGAAGACCTTTTTGAAGACCTCGTTTTTTTGTTTTTGTTTTTTAACTTTTTCCTTCTTAGCTAGATGGTAGGGCTTCTTGCAGCTTTTTGAGTCAGGAACTGCTTTAAGGGAAAGGCTGCAAAGATGCTGCTTCTTCTCATCCTCTTACCTAATTTTTTCCCCTAAGAAAGATGCAACACGTTCTTAAGAGTTACAAACTACTACTAAACATTAGAAAGCTAAAGGTTTCAGATGTTTAGATTTCGAGCCTTTCAATTAAGTTCTGCCCTTTGCAATTTTATGGCCTGAGATGCCCTGGTGTCTTGTTATAGCAAGAGATCTGGTATCTTGGGTTGGGGGACTGTCACTGGGAAGGGGAGAAAAAAAAAAAGGACTCAATACACACAGGGGATGGACCCCTGGGAAAGGCACTAGGGGGAGTGCCTAGGACTGCATTCTGTACCACTGTTCTGGGCTCACTAACAAGAGATTCTGTGTGCGATGAGTTCAGAAGTGAGCCGGCAGGCACAACCCATGCTGTGTGGAAAGGTGTGCTTGAAGCACTTCCCTGGTGAGCTGGAGCCATGGGGAGCTGGAGGAGGTGGAGGCATTTAACTAACAAATGCTGCAGAACTAAAGATAAGAGAAATAAACTCCCCTACTCATGCACTGCTGGGAGCACACAGACAACACAGCACCATTTCCTTTCGTGGAACCGGCAGCAGGAGAGACAGCTGCTGTTTTCTCAGCTGTAGTTCGCATTACTCAGAAACCAAGCTGGTCACAGGACACCCAGGAAAAGCTAGGCTGGTCTAGTCCCACATTCCCCCTAAAACAGCCCCCTCTAATCTCCTTCCTCTTGGGGTTTCCTACTCTGGGGTTTCCAGCCCTGTTCTTCTCCTTTTTTATAAATGAAGCTATGAAGTTTCCCCAAATGGCTTCCATTTTATTTTTTTCAGATTATCCCTCTTTACAGGAGGGAATCCCTAAGAACTGCAGGATTTCTTCTTGTTATAAGAAATAATGAGGAAAACGAACTCTTCTGGACTTCTTGAGGTTCCAGTTAGTAAACTAGCAGAATTTACCCTGGTTAACTGTTGATTCAGTAGGACTAACTAGCTGTAATAGGGACAGAAATATTACTCCAGTGAATAGAGTGCCAGGCTCAGCCAGAAAAATTTATCTCCGCGAGTTCAAACACAGCCTCAGACATTACTAGCAGTGTGACCCTGGGCAAGTCACTTAGCTATTTACTTCAGTTTCCTCATCTGTCAAATGAGCTGGAAAAGCAAATGGTAAACCATTCCAGTTTTTTGCTAAGAGAATCCAAAATGAGGTTATGAGGAGATAAACACGACTGAAAGAGGATTAAATAACAATTGAAGTTGTGTCCAGTCCATCTCCATCTAGACTATCATGTGTGCCACTGAAAGTCTTGAAAGAAAGAGAAGAGAAAGACAGAAAGGAAGGTACAAAGAAAGAAAGGAAGGAAGAATGAAAGAAAAAAGAAAAACAAAAAGAAAGAAAAAAGAAGGAGATGGAAGGAAGAAAAAAGAAAGAAAAAGAAAAGGAATGGAGGAAGAATGAAAGAAAAAAGAAAAACATAAGAAAAAAAGAAAGGATGGAAGGAAGAAAAAAGAAAGGCAAGAAGGAAGGAAGAGAAGAAAAGAAAGTCTTCCTATTTACTTTTCATCTTAGGGCTTATAATAGTATTAAATGTGATAATGTATTGTATATAAAGTGCTACTATATGCATACTGGCTCTTATTATTGTCACTACATGCTTTTTTTATGCCTCAAGTTTTCCCCTGGCAAAGGCCAGGGCTTAATTTAAAGGCTAGAAACTTAAAAATCTGAAAAATTTAGCTTTATAATGTTTAATACTTTGTAATTCTTTTTTTTTTAAAGCCTTACCTTCTATTGATTCTAAGGCAGAAGATCGATATGGGCTAGGGGCAATGGAGGTTAAGTGACTTGCCCACGGTTACACAGCTAGGAAGTGTCTGAGGCCAGATTTGAACCTAGGAGCTCCCATCTCTAGGCCTGGCTCTCCATCTACTGGGCCACCCAGCTGTCCCTGTAATTCTAAGAATCTTCTAATTCACTCTCCCCATAGATTTCTATTAGGGAAGTGCAGTTTTGATGAAAACTCTGACACTCTGTGGGGGCTTCCTATTAACCTTAGGGCAGGGATTCTTAATCTGGGGGTCTGAGAATTTAGCTTTTTTTAATTTTGAAGATTGTATTTCAATATGATTATTTCCTTTGTAATGCTATATATTCTATTTTATGTTGTTAAAATATTATATTGAGAAGGGATTTCATCAGACTGCCAGAGGGATCCATGACCCCAAAATGGTTAAAACCCTGTGTTTAAGGTCAAATAGAAACTTTCCTGGTATTTAAAGTTCTTCACAACTGGGCTCCAAGCTACTCTGCTGGGTCTAGAATCCATAATTCTTCCTCTCACACACACTGCAGTCCAGTCAAAGTGGCCTTCTTGCTATTCTTCACACAAAACCCAGCCTCTCCCTCTCAGTCTGTATCCTCTGGATGGAGTGACAGCATTCCTTTCTCACCTTGGCCTCTTAGAATTCCCAGTTTCCCCCAAAGCTCAGGTCCAGTGCCAGCTCCTATAGGAAGCAGTTTGTAAAAAAAAAAAAAAGAAAAGAAAAAAAAAAGAATCAATATCACTGTATCCTTTGCCAAATGGCCTCATTTGCACTGTAAGTCACAGAGAAAAGGACCACGGGAATCTGGACTCTTACGTGGGCATAAAAGGAGAGCCAGTAATCCCAGTGGAGGGAGGTATTGAAAAAGAACTGGAGATGCTCTTTTGAGGCAGTGGCCTCAGGCACCTCTGATTTCCCTTTGTTCTTCCCCCAGCAGGTTTAAAAGAAACCCCATTCCCCCAGGGGCAAAGCAAGGGAACTGACTAAAGAGAAAGCCACACCTGAAGGAAGGAGTTGGAAGGAGGGGTGCTAGCCACACAGGGGTAAGGGCCACCCAAGAGGGAATAACTAGGTCACTTGCTAGCCAACTTTTCACCAGACTCTGCTAGAAGTATTTGTTGTTGTTCTGTTGTGTTCGACATTTTTTGGGGCAAAGAT
Organism: Gracilinanus agilis; assembly: GCF_016433145.1. Classification (NCBI taxonomy): domain Eukaryota; kingdom Metazoa; phylum Chordata; class Mammalia; order Didelphimorphia; family Didelphidae; genus Gracilinanus; species Gracilinanus agilis. Next base: position 596,007,054 of record NC_058132.1, on the reverse strand, counting down.
GCTGGAGTGGTTTGCCATTTCCTTCTCCAGCTCATTTTATTGATGAAGAGACTGGGGTAAACAAGATTAAATGATTTGGTCAAGGTCTTACAGCTAGGAAGTGTCAGAGGCTGGATTTGAACCCAGGAAGATGAATCTTTCTGGCTCCAAGCCCAGATCTATCCACTGCATATACTAGATGCCCTACTAGGAGCATGCAAATCCTACTATAAAAAATAGATTTGTTATCTCTTCCAATTGAATAGAAACTCTTTGAGGGCAGGCACTGTCTTTTTATCCCCAGGGCTTGGCACACAGTAGGCTTTTTGATCTGTCTAAAGTGGAACTCATCATCTTTCTTTCCCGGATTGTCTAAACTAGTGGTTCTCACATTTTTGTTCTGAAAATCTCTTTACACTTAAAAATTATTGAGGACTGCCCATGGGCTTTTGTTTATATTTATCATATTTGGAATAGAAATTGTTATTTATTACTATTATTATGAAAATAACTTTGACCTCATGGACCTCACGTAAGGGTTTTAGAGACTTCCATTGATCCTAAGACCATGTTTTTTCCCCAAACTGTTCTGTTTCTGTTGAGGGCATTACCAACCTTATAAATTGAGTCATTCTCGACTCTTCTCTGTCCCTTGTGCCTAATATTAACCAAATCTTTGGATTCCTTATCCAAAGAGACTTTCAAAGCCATCTCTTTCTCTCTATTCAAACAATGTCCTAGTTTAAGTTCTTGTCACCCCTCACCTGACCTACTTTGTCTCTAAATTTTATTCTTTGCCTTTAGTATCTCCTCTTTGCAATCCACCTCCCATATATTTTCTTCTGGCATAGACCTGATCATGCCGCTCTTCTACACAAAAGTCTTCAGGGTTTGGTTCTCTACTGCCTTGAGATTAAAATGCAAGTTCCTAATTCTGGTAATTCTGTCCTTACCCAATTTGGCTCCAACCTACCTTTCTAGCTTTCAGTTATATTATTCCTCTTCTCAGATAAATTGGACTATTTAAAAGACAGAAAAAAACCCAATGCTGGAGGAGCTGTGGGAAGATGGGCACACTAAACCACTGTTTGTGGAGCTGTAAATTAGTCTAACTATTCTGAACAACAATGTGTAATTATGTAAGAAAAATCTGTAGAATCTTATGAGAAAAGTCACTTGATGCTCATACCCTTCAGCCTAGTGATTTCACTCACTTATTGCAAGGAGGTCAAAGACCTTTGTGTAAACAAAATACTAATAACATTTTTGGTAATAGTAAAACCCCAGAAATAATGGGGGTTCCTACTAATTTAGAAATGACTGAATGAATGTAAGGGGATACTACTCTGATAATAAACAACGAGTATGAGAGTTCATGAGAAGCCTTCAGAGGCTTAAAAAAAACCCTAATTGACGGTGAAGCAGAGGAGAGCAATATTCACAATGATTATAATAATGTAAATAAAGACTGGGGCATCTAAGTGGTAGAGTAGAGTGCCCTGCCTAGAGTCCGGAAGATTCATTTTCCTGAGTTCATATCTGGCCTCAGACATTTATTAATTGTGTGATCCTGGGCAAGTCACTTAACCCTGTTTGCATCAGTTTCTTCATCTGTAAAATGAGCTGGAGAAGGAAATGGTAAACCACTCCAGTATCTTTGCCTAGAAAACCCCAAATGGAGTCATGAAGAATCTGACATGAGTGAAAAATGACCAAACGACAACAACAAATATTGCTACACTCTGGTTTTATCTATATCCCAAGGCTCCTAAGCATTCAAAAATACTATCATGCCATCCTAGAAAAAAAAGGAAATATCTTGCCTTCAAGGAATTTAAATTCCTTCCTATACAAGCCAGCTTTCTGAATTCTCAGGTAAGGTCTAACTCTAGAGGATCCAGTCATAATTATTAGCCAGGGTGAGGTAGCAGTGAAAAGAGCTTTGGATTCAAAATCAGAAAAGAGACTTGGATTCTAGTCCCAGTTTCGATTTCTTTCTTCCTATACGACTGTGAACAGGTCACTTAATCTGTCAGAGATTAATTTTCCTTATCTGAACAGAGTATTATTTGTATTACTAAATCTATAAAGCTGTGAGGAAAGTACTTTTAAAATCTAAAAGTGCTAAATAAATGTGTGTAGTTATTAGTGAAATAGTTATATCAAAGGCAGCTGTAGTCTGATTTAATCGATCATTGGACAAACATTTAAAAATACCTACTATGTGTCAGGCATTGGGTTAGAGCAGAGGTCAGCAACGTATAGCTCTCGAGCCATATCTGGCTCTTTTGAGGGCCAGATATGGCTCTTTCTGCAGGAACCATAAAGTCAATTTTTTTTTTCAGGTGCTGTTACAGGAGCGCGCACTGTGAGCACTGTACGGCTCTCACGAAATTACATTTTAAAAAATGTGGTGTTTATGGCTCTCATGGCCAAAAAGGTTCCCGACCCTTGGGTTAGAGGATGGGGATACAAAGATAAGAGGAGACTCCGACCCCTTAGCAAAGAGACCGCCTTGATTATCACACAAAGAAGTCTCATGAGAACCTAGGGGCCACCAACAGATGACCTGGAGGCAGCTACAGAGTATATATACATGAGCTACAAAGAAGATGCTCATGTAGAATCTCCTCCCCTGAAGACTTGATGAGAAACCCCCTTCCTGCCTTTGTGATACAGTCAGGACCATATGGGGTCTAACGTCTGTGACGGTTGAACCTTGGTGGGAGTGAAGGGAAAATATGGGCAGCCAGATGACGCAGCCATGATATTTCTTTCCAATTTGCATTCCCACCCCTCACCCCACCACCCACACCTCTACTTACTCCCCATGATTTGGGGGAATAGACACAACTCTTTCATGAATAAGTATTCTGTGTCCAGAGTCTTACTGACTCTTCGGTAGACCATAGAGCTCAGAGCACCGTGGATTCAGGGGGATTGATGTAGCTTGTTTATAAATTCCCAGTGAAAACCCAGAAGGTGCCAACAACTTACACCACAAGGGACACATGTTCAAAGTGGAGCGCTCTCAACCAGGCAGCCCCTAGCAAGATCCCTGCTCCTCAAGGGATGCTACTGAAAGACCCCACAGTTCTGTCCTTTAAGAAATTCTGAGGCAAATTTTCAGAGTTTTGTATTTTTCCTGGGCAACAGAAAACATTTTAAGAAGAAATGAAAGGTTCCTCTAATGGATTAGAGACTATTGGGACAGAGATGAGGTTTGGGGCTAAGGAGAGAGGGAAGACTAAGAGACTGCATTTAAATAGCCAGGTGGAGATAAATTACATAGTTGGAGGGTCCCAGATCTGAGAGGCAGGACAGATACAGGCACTGAAACAAGAGCAGAATGTCAGTCGTTTTATCAGTTTAGAAAGACCCAGAATCTCAGGGAGTCTAAGAACAGAGGCAGTCTGGTCAGGCTGATTTCCTACTACTTCAGCAAGACTTGTCAGGTTCTTTCCCTCTCTGGCTGGAAGCTTGCTCATTAGTGACCTTCTGCACAATATATAGGCCACCCCAAACCTCTCCAGCCCCCTAAGAATGTTTTTAACTGGCCCTGCTGTATCCTGAGTGATCATTTGCTTCATGCTGGGGCTGGGGATGCTACCTTATGCAAATTTAGGCTGCTGCAGGCTGGAGCAGGAGAGAGGCCCCCATGATTAAAGGGGCCCTGGGAGATAAACAGATGGAGATGGTGGGATGCTGAATCCCCACAGATGCTTTTCCTTCTCCAATGCCAGAACAAACCCAATTTGAAAAGTAAAGGAACCATCATCTAATTAGCTCAGAAGGAAGCCAAGACTCTTCTGACTAGCTGTAACTCATAACTACTGAAATATATCACACACACGTACATATGTTTGTGTCCTTGATCAGTGGCTTGGGAAAAAAAAACCAACAAAACAACATGGAAAAAATTAAATTGTATAATTGCTGTAGTCAAGGAATTAAGCTACTTCAGAAGGGGAGTCTAGAAAATAAACAGTAGCGGTCCTATGACATTTTGTTTGTAGGAAGAGGGGATGTTTATCCTGGAGAGGAGAAGTCTCAGGGAAGAGAAAAGATGGCTCCCTTTGAATATCTGAAAGGCCATCCTGTGAAAGTAGGATTAGATTTGCTCTGTTTGTCCTTGAGAGTGGAGCCAGGAGCAGTGGGCAGAAGTTGCCAAGAAGCAAATTTGGGCTTGTTGAAAAATTTCCTGATGATTAGAGCTGTCCCAAAGTGGAACAGACTGCCCCAAGGAGGTGGGGGGGCTCCCCCTCACTTAAGCTCTACAAGCAGAGTCTGGAGGACTTGTAGAGTGTGTGGGGGATTCCTTCTGGGTAGGAGTTGGACTAGATAGTTGCTAAGGTCCTCTTCCAACCCTCAAATTCCATGATACTGAATTTCTTTTCTTTCCCCATAAAGCCTGAGGGGAAGAGGATTTGTTGAGGCATGCTGGTAGGATAAAGAGAGCATTGGACTAGGAAGCTGGAATGCCTTGAGTTATCCAGAGTTCTAGCTGTGACCCTTGGCAATTCACTTAACTTTATTTGGGCCTTGGCTTCCCCATCTGTAAACTGGGGGGGGGGTGACAACATTGGTTCTACCTGCTTCAGAGGGTTCCTTCCTGTGAAGGGGGTGCTTTGGAATCCTTAAAATGCCATATAGTTTTTTATTGTTATGATTCTTTTGATTCAGCATAGGATTAAATTCTCAAATACTTGGAAAGACAGATGGTCTTCTTCAGACTTCCAAGTCAGTGTTTGAATGGAGAGGTCTTTTGCTGAAATCTGCTTTCAGGATTTATATAAATGTCAGTGTTTTTGGAAGGCTTCACTAGGGTGCTTTAAGTTATTCTACTTAGATCTCTGACTAATTTAGAATAGGGAAATTATCCTAAATTGGACCTCAAGTCCCAAGGAAAATTTGATCTCCAAATCAGCGAAAATATTCTGACAGCCCATTATTTAGAGCTGGAAGGAACCTCAGAGGTCATAAAATATTAGATTTATTGACCGAGCTGAAAGTGACCTCAGAGTCTATTTATCTAACCTGACCTCTTTTTACAGATGAGGAAACTGAAGCCCATGAAGTTAAATAATTTATACAAGGTTACCTGTGCAGGAAGAGCATATAGATGCACCAGGAATCAGGAAGATTCATTCTTATGAATTCAAATCTGGCCTCAAACACTTATTAGCTGGGTGACCTTGGACAAGTCATTTAACCCTTTCTGCCTCAGTTTCCTCATCAGTAGAATGAGTCAGAGAAGGAAATGTCAAACCACTCTAGTTTTTGCAAAGAAAACCCCAAACGGGGTCACAAGATGTCCAACATGACCAAAAACAACTGAACAACAACAAAACCTGTGTGGGAAGCAACAGAGTGAGATCCTCTGACTCTCAACCAGATGCCCTTTTCACTATATCATGCTTTTATTTCAAAAACTTCATTTTTCAGATGAAGAAACTGAAGTCCCAAGGGGCTAAGTGACTTGCCCAAGGTCATAAAAGTGCAGAGAAATCAAAGCCAGGATTTTAACTTAGGTCTCCCAACTCCAGATGCAGCCTTCTGTTGTCCACAGTTCCATGGGGCTTCTGACCCATTGCAGACATTAAGCTTTGGCACTTGAGATGAGCAAATGCCTGTAGTTTATTCTTTACCAGGAAATTTCACTGTTACCAGCCTCATGGATTAAAGCCAGCCCATGGCTCTGTTTCCATGAGATAGAAAATGTGTTTTGATCAACTTTGTTATATTCATCAAATATTCTGGACGGTACAACCTCCAAATGTACTTGGCCAAGCACTTGAATTGTTAGTGTTTAAAGAGCTGCATATTTAATGTGCTAGAAAGGATCCATAAGGACTTTTGCTTGCTGTTGTCATTCCACTCTGAATTTGGAGGTGACAGGACCATCAAATATCAGCCCTGAAATATCACATGTCTGTGTAAAAGCCTGAGCAGCCAGAATTGTCAGGATAATAGGAAGCTTGTTTTTATCTGTAGCAGTAGGATGCCCAGATCACTTTGGAGCAGTTTAAATATATTTTTAAAAGTTATTTATTTTTCCTTGGGGCTAGGAAGTTGTGGCTTAAAAATGGTAACATGTGAACAGCAAGTAGATTAAACTCTGTGTGAAACCATAAATTGATGCTAACGTTTTTAATGCAGCTAGGACTAGGAGTAGACAAGATAGACAGCTACCTAGGGTGCTGCACGGGATGCTTTTAAATATTGTGATAAATACACACATTTTTAATGCCAGAAAATCTAGCTGTCCATGGCATGTATGCATTTGTTTTGTGTAACAATCAATCACATGTTACTGTGAAGCCTTAAAACCTTCTATAGACATAGGGGATAATACTGTCAAGCTTTGGTTACAATGTACAAATGCCTTGTCCTGGTTGTACAATATCTTCTTGGTTGTAAGAAACCGTCTCACTTCATCTTCCAAAAGAGAAAGGATGTGTGTTAGTGATGCCTATCTGCAAGTCCTTTAAAATTATGTGTCTACATTCTCTGCCAGTGTGTTCTATGAACACTTCTCTGGGGCTAGAATCCTCTCCTAGGAAGCCATTCGTGGGATCTTGAAGCAAGTGGCCAAAAGATTTTGGTGTTGGATTGAATTCCTTTTTTTTTTCTCCCAGTTACATGTAGAAACAATTTTTGACAATTGTTTTCTGACATTTTACAGTTCAGAATTACTGCCACCCCCTAAAGGCAGTAAATAGTCTGATATATTTTATACCAGTGCTTTCACGCAATACATATTTCCATGTTGCTCATACTGTGACAGAAGATACATATCACACATATAATTAAAAAAAAACAACTCATGAAGGAAATAAAGTGGAAGACAGTATACTTTGATCTGCAATCAGACTCCAACAGTTCCTTTCTTTGGTGTAGATATCATTTTGGATTGAATCTCTTTCAATAAAATGAATATGTTCATCCTCAAGAAACCAAGAAGAGGTGTTTAATGAAGATTTGCACGCTCATGGATTTCAGGGAAATTTCCAGGCATGTATTTTATCTATCAAAAATGACTTAAAAATTCAGCATGTAATTTTAAACAATAATCCTAAAAGAATAGTAAAGTTAGAGGGAATGTAGAAAAACCAGGCACAGTAACACATTATTGGTGGATTTATGAATTGATTTAATAATTTGGGAAGCAATTTGGAATTAGGCTAACTGTGATGAAAAGTGCTACATACTCTTTGACCCAGGGATCCCAGAGCTTTGACCAAGTTGGCCAAAGATTGAAAGAGCCCCCCCCCTATACCAAAAAGTTCATAGCATTACTCTTAATGGTAGCAAAGAATTATGAATAAAATAGTAGATGCCTATTCATTGGGGAATGACTAGAAATGGAAGTAATAAGAAATAATGAGTAATTCAGAAAGGCATTAGAAAACATATATGAACTGATACAGAATAAAGCAGAAGCAGGAAACAAAATGCACAATGACTACCAAAATGTAAGTGGAAAGGAGAACAAAAAGAAATTAACTCTATAAATAATGATCAAAATTGGACCCGAGGGATAAGAAAACTGAGCTCTTTTCCTTTTTTTGTAGAAGTGAGAAGATGAAGATATGGAACATTACATAAATGATGCGTTGATTAGTTTGACTGATTTTCTTTTTTCCTCTTCCTTTTCAATTCTTTGCTATAGGGATGGTTATATGGGAAGAGGAGGGCACAGAAATGAAGTTGATCTAAAGAGAAAAGGTGTCAATAAAAATTAAAACAAAAAACAATACTCCTAAAAATCTAGACACACAAGAATTCTTGTGAAGATGACAGAATTAGATGACAAATAAATGTGTTTTTTCCCCCCTAGTACCCTGTTGGACCTCCTTGATAAGACCTACCAAATCCAAATCCCAAACATGAGCATGAAAAGAAATGGGAAAAGAAAAGAAAAATGGAGGAGTAGAAGGTTTCAGTGGTCCAGATTAGAGGGAAAAAAATCCAATGAGCAAAAGATATTTCTCTGGCCAATAATTTGACACAGAGGAAGAGTTCTAGGTGGGGTCCTGGTCTGGAAAACATTCAGAGAGAAAACAGGAAGAGACATATCTGAATCATTGCTTCATCTATTAGAGAGGGGGGAAAAAGGAAGTCCTTTATGAATCTTCCCTATATCCTTTCAATTATTCTAATCAGGTTATATAGAATTTATCTTCCCTCTTACAAGCCTACCCTTCTACTCTACTAAGAGTTGGATGTGAAGTCACATATTCTTCATTTCAATCCCTTGGCCAGGTCGTCTGACTGTTGTTAATTTTTAAAAAAGGGGTGGGTCAGTTTTTTAATTGACATGGTCCAACTCATATTAGCAAAGGAAAGCTGCCTCCTCAGTCCAGTCACATAGTCCACCGTTAGCTCATTTTATAAAGTCTAATGTTTTGACTAGAAACGAGTTAAGTATATATGTGTGCTTGCATGGCATACATTATTCCTCTTCAAAAATAGCTAGAAGTTAACAAGATATCTATCATAGGTTCATAGTTTTTTAAAATGCAAGGTACTTTTTAATTCATCTTGTCAATGATCACAATGTTGAGAACTCATTAGAAGGACCATTTTATCTATTTCAAAGTTGAGTAAATTAAGGGCTGAGCAATTAAATAATGTGTTTGTTAGGTGAAGATAATATTATCTCTAGGGCAGAGACATCACTAGCCATTTTTGTGCCTAGGGTGCAAAGCAGAAAACATTTTCAGGGTCAGAATTATGAATGCATCCTTAACCAGAGTTAGGGAACCCACCACTGGAGGTTGGGGAGGGATAGACTGACCTAGTGGGCTGGGGAGAAGCATACTTGCTATAATTTCCTATTATAACTGATTATCCTTGCTAATGATGTGTTAGGTTCAGTTCTTTTTATATTGGTGGTGACCTGCAGGCCCTATCTAATTTTTGGGACCTTGAGACAAAGCTCTTGTTGTTCCATACTAGCTATATGGGGCTTCTATAGGATCCATCCCAATTTCTAAAATTCTATGATCCTTTAAGTTATCTCATTGTTTTATTTTTATTCTTATACTATACCACAGATGAGAGAGAATTCTAATGTTAACAAATTAAATAAACATCTATTATTTACTTACTGTTTTTAAGATGTTGGAAATATGTCAAGGGCCTGTGGTTACAGACCTTTCTAAGGCAGATTGCAAACAATCTGTAATTTGTACATATGTCCCAGAGAATTTCCTGGGATTCAGAGAAGCTAAGTTATCCATGATTCTACAGCTAGTAAGGGTCAGAGGCAGAATTTGACCCCAGGTCTTTCTGACTACAGTTTTATACTCTGAATATTCTGCCATATTGCTTCTCTGGCACTGGGGATACAAAAGACAAAACTGTAATCAACTAACATTACCTAAGTGAGAGGTAGGGACTGGCCAATGAAAGTCCAGACTTTGGAGGGTGTATAAGGGATTGAGGTAGCACATCTGGAAATGTATGATGATATGGAATTAGGGGATGGCCTGCCCCCAATTCTGAATGTGCGCAAGTATTCTGGAACTTGTTGTCCACTTATTGAGTGGTTCAGCTGAGCCAGAAGTGAGAGTGCATTCAAACCCTCCAGTGGAGAAATTGGCTCATTCCTTCTTGCTTGCCACGCAGTAAAAAGATGAGCTCTGCTTGACTCCATTTCTGAACATGAAACAGGCACAGAATACTTGGATATTCTTTGATTTGGGGCAGGGACCCTCCATTCCATTCCATCCTTCACTTCTGGAAGCAGGTTCATTGACCTTTGCACAAGCTTCCAGGACTGAGTGCTCATTGGCCAACCTCCCCATTACAATCATACTAGAGGACAGCAAATATAAACAAACAAACAAACAAATATATATATATATATATATATATATATGGATAAATAAAGGTAATTTAAGAAGATAGAGAACATTAGTGATTCAGGGAATCTAGGATTGGCTTATAGAAGGGATGACAACCACTGAGAAGAGTCTGAAGGAGGATGAGGATTTGATGAGTAGAGAACGCATTCCATGAATGAGGGCTTCTGCAAAAATATGGAAGTAGGACATGGAATGTTCAGCATGGAGAATAGCTAGTAATCTGGTTTTGTTGTGATGTAGGGTACGTAAAGGGGAAGATTGTACAATATGGGTGGGAGGGTTATTAGTGCCGTATTGTAGAGTGCCATATTGTAAAGGGCCTTTAAAGGAAACTTGAAGAATTTTTGTTTTATCCTAGAAGTCATAGGGAGCTCCTGAACATCTCAGAATAGGTACCTCAGGAAGGTAATTTTGGCAGCTGTATGAAGGATGATTTTGAAAGGGGAGAAAATGGAGGCATGAGGACTAATTAGGAGGCTGTTCAGATGAGTGGAAATGAGAGGTTTGGGGCAGTGTGAATAAAGAGAAAGGGATAGATTTAAGAAGGAGGAGATATTGTGGATGTAAATTAGACAAAATCTGGTCAAAGATGACTGGTATATAACAAAGCTGGGTGCCTGGAATGATGGTGGTGCCTTCAAAGGAAATAAGGAAGTTCAGAAGAAGGGTAGGAGAACCACAGCAGCACAGAAATAATCCAAGATTCAGCAATACTTTTCCAATAGAAAAGTTAAGTCTACTAACCATCTTGCTGGTATTAGAGGCCATGCCCTAGAGGTTTTAATCCATTTTAGCTTTCTCCTGGAGCTCTTCTGTCCAGATTGATGAATGCCTTACCTGGTCTGTTATTAGAGTCGGCCTCAGCCATCCTTTATTTTCTAATTCATCAAGTATCTTTTCTTCAGTCACCTAGCAGCTAAAGATCAACCCTCCTCCTTTCACTACCACTTTTTAGGATCTGGAACCATAATCAAATTAATATTGCCACTCATTAACTTTTTTAAAAAGGCAATGGAGGTTAAATGACTTGCCAGGCTTACACAGCTAGGAAGTATTTGAGGTCAAATTTGAACCCAAGACCTCTTGACTCCAGGTCTGGCTCAAAATCCACTGAACCACCTAGTTTTGCCCCCATTTATGAACTCTAGGAAAGAGTATGCTAATCTGTTCCCTATAGTTCTATTTACCATATCTGTCAATTCTGAAAGCAAAGCAGCTTTCTCTGGCCATCACTCCTTATATATGCTGTTTCTCTTATCAGAAGACGTTCCTTGAGGGCAGGAATCATCTTCATTTTTATATTTATATATATTTATAAATAAATATACTTATATATAAATGTATATTTAGAAATATCTTTATGCATATATATCTATATTCATATTTTGTGTTCAGTTTAATATTTATATATTTATGATATGTATATAGTTTATATTTAGCATAGTGTCTGGCACATAATGAGCATTTAATAAATGTCTCCTTCATTCATTTAATACCAGGGTTTTTGTGGAAAAAAATCTTACTGTTCTGATAGTTGGCTTATTATACATCTGAATCACTAGATTGGCCTGAATCAAGCTTTGCCAATAGGAGGTAGTATAGAACCTACAAAAGTGGCATTATTTGAGCCACTGGTGGGTAAATAAATCCTTTGTTCACAGATCTAAGCCTAGAATAGTTTGGGGAAAATAGAGAGGAGGTAATACCCGAGTTCTTTCTGAAATGGATGCTCTGGGTTATTTGAATAGTCTTTACCTTTTGTTGAACTGCCATTAGTCTGAATTTCCATGATAGAAAGGGACGGTGGTGGATCCAGCTGCAAGGAAGAACCATCATCTTGTATTGGTCCCTGAGGTTCTGGAAATGTATCATAATCTGAATATAGCTTCTCAGTCTCTATTCTAACTGTCAGGGTAATGCTTTCATTTCCTAAGAGAGATAATAGAAGGTAAGTGACATGAATACATTTAACAACTCAAGTTAATCCAGGATTAATTTATAGTGTAGTGTAGTCAGGAAATAAGAAATGGCTAATCCTACCGAGAGCATATTGTTGGTTTTCTGTGACAGTGCTTGGTTGTTCTTTCTGATATTCCGGTTCTCTTTTATTTTCCTGTTAAACGAATAATACCACAAAGAACATAAAATAATAGAAGATGGCATTTATAGAGTGCTTTGAGGTTTGCAGGGTGCTCTATGTAGGTAATCCCATTTGATCTCACAATGACCTTGTGAAGATGGTGCTATAATTATCACTCACTTTACAGATGAGGAAAGTGAGTCTCACTCAGGGTCAGATAGCTAGTTCAGTCTCTGAGGTGGGATTTGATCTCAGGCCTTTCTGACTTCAGGTCCAGTATTCTATCCACTGTGTCATCTCTCTATTCCTCCTCATAGCCTATACTCTTTGCAAATCCATTATTCCCTCCACTAAAGTAAGCTGCCTTCTTTTTTCCTGTGTCATGGAAGATGCCTTCAAACTTGACTCTAAGCTTCTCTCTGCAGTCTCTGAAGGCCTGGTCTTTACAGTCAGGGTAATGTGAAAGCTCAAGGTAAACATCCAAATAATTGGGGTAAAAACCCCATCTGGGTTGACATTAGCAAGAATTTCCCCCTAAATTATCTGGATTATTGCTCAGTTTCTTGCTTTACTTTGGTAAGAGAGGCCTGACTTTTCCCCTGGATTTCTCCTCTTACCCTTAAGTGATGGTGGTTTCTATTTTATTGCCAAACTCACAGGCTACTATGGATAGGAATGCTTAATTAGCAGCCAATTTGTTTGGCATTTTTAATCTTAATATCTCCTTTGACTTTCCTCACTTGGTTTGCGTGTTTCTTCAGTCCTTAGACCATTAGGCAATCAAAGCTGATAGAATTTTCTGACTTAAGTGTTGAAAAGTTGATCAAAAAGATTACATATTATTATCGGCTTCTTGTTTCTCTCAGTTTTGCCTGTTAGAGATGAAGTAGTTCTAAACTAGCAATATATCTGCTTTTCCACCCAGCAAATGTAACCTGAATCTCTTAGCTATGGACTCCTGGGTTTAAGGTACACTTCGAGTCAGCCTCCATTCAAAACCACAGCTTATACACCCCTCCACCCCTCAAAAAACTACCTTGAAGTAGATCAGTATTAGGCATATAAATAGATATGAAAACGCAAAGTAATATGGAAATGTGACCTATCAATAATTCCAAGTCCTATACTTTCACTCTCTTTTTTTAAACCTTCCATCTTAAAATCAATGCTGTGGATTTATTCCAAGGCAGAAGGAGCAGTAAGGGCTAGGCAATGAGAATTAAGCAAACTTGCCCAGGGACACATATCTAGGAAGTGTCTGAGGTCAGATTTGAACCCTGGTCTTTCCTGTGTCCAGGTCTGGCATTCTATCCACTGTGCCACCTAGCTGCCCCTGACACAGATTCTTATACCACTGGCAGGAATGGGAACATATGGAAAGAACATGGATAGCTCCAGCACTTCGTACTCTATAGGCTGCATGCCCAGTTGGAGAATGCGTTTTTGCCTCCAAAGCTACCATGGCTGATGTCATCTGCTGAGATGCTTTCTCTGACCACCTGTGAACTGTTGACTTCTCTGATGAGTGAGCTGTTGGCATCATTTGCTGGGCTATTTCCTTCACTATGCTGCCATCTGCTGATCCTCTGCTTAGCTGCCATTACATTTTACTGGTTTTCCATTGAATTATGGATATTAAATAGCCTCTCCTCAAAAGAGCAATGGTCAGAGCATTTTTTGTGTCTCTAGCCCATAGCCTCCAGACCAATAGCCACATCAAGAAAACTGGTAAAGGCTTTCATGTCAAATCAGTCTTTTGAGTACTTTTGTAATGCCTGAGTAATCACTCCTCCCGGATTGCCTGTTCTTTGGGTTAGGGTGAGAAAATCCCACTCATCATGCCTCTGGCTGCTAGTCCCAGGGCCATGCAAATTACCCTGCATCTTCATTCATCAAGCCTGGAAGTACAGAGTGGAGCTAGTGTTTTTTGCACCATGTTCCTGTTTATTCTACCATCAATGTTCTCTCTAATAAAGGATCATGTAAGATCTTAATGTGTGTGTGTGTGTGTGTGTGTGTGTGTGTGTGTGTGTGTGTGTGTGTGTGTGTGATGTTGGAGCAGAGCCTTTAAGGCTAACAACCTTCTCACTGAAGTGAATTTTATTTTCAGGTCTTTCCTTTTATTATAGATAAGGAAGATGGGACAATAGTATACCAATGACAGTGGCTACTGCCATTGGAGAAGAGAAAGACTGAGTCAATGTCAGATTCTTCTAGAAAACTGGAAAAGACTGGAAATCTAAAACTAGAAAATTCTTTACCTTCTCATTGTTTTTATTCAGTCATTCAGTAGTTTTCTACTGTCCATGACTCTATGGATTATAGTTATTTATCCGTGGAGTTTTCTTGGCAAGGTTACTGGAGTGGTTTGTCATTTCTTTCTCTAGTAGATCCAGTGGATCCTTTTGTCAGGGAATCCCGAGATTAAGTGACTTGCCCAGTGTCACACATCTAGGAAGTATCTGAGGTCAGATTTTAACTCAGGTCTTCCTGACTCCAGACCCAGTGTTCATAACCACTTAACTATTATAGCTTCCTCTTTAATTGCTCATAGATTCTGATAAAAAGTTTTATTTTAACATCCTACATCTACATAGTGCTTTATACTTCTCAAATCCCTTTTACAACCATTATCTGATTCAATCCTCAGAATACTATTGCCAAATAAAATTGAGATATCTATTAATTGGGGAATGACTGAACAAATTGTGGTATATGTTAGTGATGGAATATTATTGTGCTATAAGAAATGATGAACAGTATGATTTCAGAAAAAGCTGGAAAGATCTGCATGAACTGATACAGAGGGAAATAAGTAGAACTGGGAGAATAGAAATAGGATCAACTGTGAAAACTTGGCTCCTCTCAGCAATGCAAAGATCTGGGACAATCCTGAAAGACTTATGAGCGGAAATGCTGTCCACCTCTAGAAAAAGAACTGTTTAGATGGATGCAGATCAAAGCATACTATTTTTCACATTAGGGTATTTTGCAGTTTTAACTTTGGGGTTTTGATTTTGTATGAGTGAGTTCTTACCACAATGACCAATATGGAAGTGTGTTTTACGTGATAATATATGTGTCGCCCAGATCAAATTGCTTACCTTCTCCAAGTAGGCAAGGGGAGGGAAGAGAGGGAAGAAGATGGTTTGGATCTTGTAATTTTGGAAAATGTATTTGGAAAATTATTATTACATGAAATTAGGAAAATCAAATACCTTTGAATAAAAAAATACTATCTCCAAAGAGGTCAGTATTCAGTATTTGAATGGTTTGAAAACTTAAAATGACTTATAAATGCCAGTTGTTTTTTTAAAAAATCATTCCAAGTCCCATATTTTTTTTTATTGTAGCCTTTCCTAACATCTGTTAGCCAGGAAATGTGTCAGATCTATTTTTTCAGGACCAGCCTAGTTCAGTTCAGAGAGGATCTTCATCAGCTAGTTGGTCATTTTTTGATGACTTCTTTGGTCATGGCTGCTAATTAAAGAAAGGAAGATACAAAATTGCCTGAGATGTCTCTTTATGGACCTTGTAGATGCTTGCAAGAAACTCTTTTACTCATTTCCCAAGTAGGAGCAATGGAAAACCAAATTTCTGGATTAACCTTCATCTTTTAGCTGGAAGATGGGAGAGAAGGAGAAATATTGAATCCTGACTTGACAAGATTTCCTAGTTTTGGGAATGGCGAGGTCTTGGAATTAATTAGAATGTCCAAGTCTGTTAAGGGCAGCTAGGTGGCTCAGTGTATAGAGTACCAGGATTGAAATTAGAAAGACTCATCTTTCTGAGTTCAAATCTGGCCTCATACATTTACCAGCTATGTGACCCTGGGCAAGTCATTTAGCCCTGTTGGCCTCAAATTCCTCATCTGAAAAATAAGCTGGAGAAGGAAATGGCAAACCACTTCAGTATCTTTGCCAAGAAAACTCCAAATGAAGTCACCAAGAATTGGACAGAACTGAATTGCAATAACTAAGTCTATTACATAAAATTAGTGCTTCTACTTTTATTACTTTTTCTTTGATCCCATTAAATGCTTATTATAGTATGTCCTTGAAGTAGAAGTAAATCAGTTAGGAAGCACAAGAGGGTAAGGGATAAAGATATGTGTTTTCCTACGATAGTGCCTGTGATCTATTGATCTGATTGTATAATTCGTACTAACCCCTAGACCAATGAGAGAGAGAGAGAGAGAGAGAGAGAGAGAGAGAGAGAGAGAGAGAAGAGAAGAGAAGAGAAGAGAAGAGAAGAGAAGAGAAGAGAAGAGAAGAGAAGAGAAGAGAAGAGAAGAGGAGAGGAGAGGAGAGGAGAGGAGAGGAGAGGAGAGGAGAGGAGAGGAGAGGAGAGGAGAGAGAGAGA